>NW_028261384.1:39372523-39528669 GCF_051295495.1 Thamnophis sirtalis | reverse complement strand
TTATTCATGTTGTGGGGGTGTTTTTCTATTTCGATAGCTTCCATAATTATTCTCTTGTTGAAGTGTTCAGTTTTGGAGATTAATTTGGTTCCTTCAAAATTAATTTTGTGTCCTTAGCTTTAAGGTGCTGGAAAAGGAGGAAGTTTTTTTCTTTTTTTCTTACTGCGTTCTTGTTTTCTGTGATGCCTGCATTTATTCTCCTATTAGTTTGTCCTATGTATATCGCAGGGCAGATTTTGCATGGAGATTTTGCATGGATTTTGCCAAACTATAACTATATGTGTGTGTGTGTGTATGTATGTATATGTGTGTGTGTGTGTGTGTATACAACACACACACATATTCTTGCACAGAATACAAGAACGCAGTATGTATACATACATACATACATACATACATATATATATATATATATATATATATATATATATATATATATATATATATATATATATACATACATACATACATACATACATACATACATACATACATACATACATACTATATATATATATATATATATATATATATATATACACACACACACATACACACACACTTAAAGTCACAACCCCTGGTATGCCCAAGTATGGGAGGAAGGTCACACTTCCACTCTCTGTCATTAGGCTCGTCACAAGACACCATCCAGACAGAAACCCAATATTTTTTACTGTTGCCTTTTTGTTACATTTTGTTATATTTATGCTGATAAATAAATACACACACACACACACACACATACATGCAAACACACAAATATATATACAACCTCAATGCCTATGCAAGTGTGAAGTTGTGGGAAGTTATGAATTTGTATTTCCATTCACCTGGAAGGAATCAAGCTGGAATGGCTATTTTAAATGAAAATACAATACAGGTAGTCCTCAACTTACAACAGTTCATTTAGTGACCATTCAAAATCACAATGGCACTGAAAAAAGTAATTCATGACTATTTTTCACGCTTAAGACCATTGCAATATCTCCATGGTCATGTGATCCAAATTCAGACACTTGGCAAATGACTCATATTTATGATGGTTGCAGTGTTCCAAGGACGTATGATCACTCTTTGCGACCTTCTGACAAGGAAAGTCAATGGGGAAGCCAGATTCATTTAACAACCATGTTACTACCTTAACAGCTGCCAGGATTCATTTAACAACTGTGGCAAGAAAGGTCATAAAGTCAAGGACTACTTGTACTTGAAGCTGCTAGTCTTCAAAAATATTTTTCAAAACATCATGGATGAAGGAATAATTCTACTTGAAGGCTATTGTTTTACCAGTTGCTCCTGTATACAGATTCCCACTCTTGTCTCTTCTCACCTGTACAATTCTTGGTGTATCTCCTTTGGGTGCCTTACTGTGGTTAGCTAAAACAATAGTTATAGCACAAAGCAACTGAAGAGCAATTACATCATATGGTTTGCCCTTGATACTGAAGAAAAAAAGAATTACTCAGTGGTTTAATTTTCAGATGTTTCTACCACCAGTTGAAAGGTGAGGGTGGAGTTGGGGTTGGGGTGCACATTGGGAATTATTACCACTGAGAGTTGAAAATACACCAGTTTTCATTTTCTCAGCATATTAGCAAGAAGTTATAGAATTAACCAGGAAAGAAAGAACTGACTTCTGTTAGTTAAGGGCTACGCTAGTACCTAATACTAGTACCTATGGACTGGCTAAAGATGTATGAAGATATTTTATAAAATAAAAAGAAAGCATGCCCAGTGCTACTAAATTATATAACACAAAGATACTGTATGTATGTATGTATGTATGTATGTATGTATGTATGTATGTATGTATGTATGTATGTATGTATTTTCTATACCAGTTTAAAACATGTAGATTAATCTGTGTAAATTAGACAGCACATTTCTAAAGCAATTTCAAATTAAAGTTATATAGAAAGATATAATCAATTCAAAGTCAATTTAGAAATATATTTTAGAAAACTAAAAGATGAAATAAAATATATGAGCTACTTCTAAGACTCATGAACAACATTCTCATTCTTGCAAACTGTCCCAGCATGATAATTAGCTCATGTTAATCATATCATGAATTGAGTTTAATTACTTAATTAAGTGTTTGGAAATATGCTAGTAGCATCCCCTAACATTCCTAAAATCATCAGAACAATCTGTGGTGGGGGACCCCATGTTGTATAGTAACAGGGTTTTCCACAGTTGTATAGTTTCAGTCCTATTGATTTCGAATTTAGCTCATAGGGAATATTATTCAGTTTTAAATAACATGATAACTACCTCACATTCTCATTGAGAACAAGAAACTAATCTGCCCCTGTCATCTTGTCTGGCAGCCTCAAATTTATAATCTGAATTGAATCACTGGCAAAGAGTAAAGAAGAATGGAGAAGAATTAATATGATAGAATACAAAAAGGAAGAAGTATGACAGGAATGATATCTCAGATATGAGACTTGGTATTCATACCTAAAAAAATTCAAAACAACCAACTATATATTTCCCTATTATATATACAATAGGGAGCAGGGGTGGGTTCCTCTACCAGTCAGTACTGGTTCACTTCGCATGGACTTCGCGAGCACTGCTCCACATGCGCCTGCCGCATGTTGCTTGTGCATGCACAGTTGAGTGTAAATTATTCTGTGCATGTGCAGAAACATGCTGGCAATGGAAGAAGACACCGGGGAACTGGTTTGGGGGCATGGCCAGCCTGGGTTGCTGCCAGTTCTGTGACTCAGGCTAAATCACCACTACCGGTTTGGCCAAACTGGGCCAAATCGGGAGCACCCACCTCTGGCAGGGAGCCTCTTTCAGTCTGATATAACATAAAGGTGTTAAATACTCAGAAAATCTCATGTTGGATCTAAACTGAAAAACAATTCACTTGCTGAAAGTTTTGTATTATAAACCCTTCATCTCTATAAATTTGGCTAAAAAAAACTCTATGAAATTCATGGGCAACTTGCTTCAATTTAAGCAGTTACCAAATGTCTGACATTGTCAGTTCCCATTTCAGAGGTGGTATTCAGCATTTCTTACCAGTTCTGGAGAACCGTTAGAAGAAATTTTAAGTAGCTCAGAAAACCACCTCTGACTAACCTCCCCCATCTATTCTCTGCCTCCTGAATCCCAGCTGATCAGAAGGGAATGGAGATTTTGCAGTAACCTTACCCTGGAGTGGGAGGGAATGGGATTTTACAATATCCTTTCTCTGGAGTGGGGTGGGAATAGAGATTTTACAGTATCCTTCCCCTTCCACACCCACCAAACCACACCCACCAAGCCATGCCCACAGAACCAGTAGTAAAAATTATTGAATCCCACCACTGTCCATTTGCATGCTACTTAACACTATCCACAAATCACCAAGCCACAGTTCTTTTCAGAAAATATTGGCAATTGATCATCAAAGACCAGAAAACATTGCTGGTGTGCGAACAAAACTATATATACATGGGGGAATTTCTATGGGTATATTAATGAGTATATTAATTTTTTATATGCCTGTGATTCAGACTACTGTGATCCTTGCTTTCCTAGACATTCTAACCCATCTCTCCTAATTTATTAGTGATTGAAATATTAGAACAGATCAAGACAGGAATTAATAAGCTTCATGCCCTTTCATTCACAATGATCCATAAATTTCTGGAATCCTGTGTGAAAATAGCTATTTGCTAGCAAACAATAGTACACCTACAAAAATAGGTTAGTTTGTAAGTGTGCTTTTAAGTTGTATCCAGTTTAGGGTTAAAATAAAATTGATTAATAAAGCTAACAATAACTTATTTTTTAAAGAAAAATGAATTGAATATGCTGAAGGATGAAGAATCTGAACAATAAATATGGAACTATGGCAAATGTATCATGAAATGCAAAATTCAAAAGTGAAGGTGCAAATCAACGGAATGAACTTCAAGAACAATTGAACTGTTCAATTGAACTAAAAATAAAAAAAATCTGAAGTGCTCAGAGATGACTTCCTGACCTTTCATGTATTGCATACTAGTCTGATTCTCAAGATCCCCATCCATTATATGCTTGAATGAGCTTCATACTTATTGTTCTTTCATATCATTAAAAGAACTAAAAGGTTGGAAAAATGCATAATGTAAAGAAAGGTCAAGTGGTAATCATGGTATGAAATGCTGAAACATGAGTAAGTATAATAATTCTTTAGATTTTATGCTCCCTGGAGAGGTAGGTGTTCAAAATTGTTCACCTACAAAGGTTTATTCTGTGCTAAATATAGCTCAACATGACTAAATTGTGGAATTATACTGACCTTTTGCTCCTCTGCATCAGCAATGGCCTTTTCCTTGCTCACTTTCTCAGTCTGAAGCCCTATCTTCGTAATCAAAGTTTCAGCATCTTGATTTCTCAGTTGCAGCTCTGCTTCTTGAGAAGCAAGTTTGTATTTTAAGTCTTCTACCTAAGGCAGAACAGCAAAGGCATTTGTTTGAAGAAAACATTCAGCAGAAGAAGCTTTTTTAAATGGGGTTACTAAACATCAGGCTTCAGATACACACCCAAATACATTGGACCATTCAGATAAGAGCATCAGGAAGCAATGCAAGCATGCCTATGAATTCACTATTCAAGGCTCAGACAGTATGAATAAGACCTAGAAATGATCATTCTTGAAGCAGGAGGCTAAGAAGAACTATTGATTGCTTCCCGAAGGGATCAGAGCAAGAATCTCCTCCTTAAAAGTGGCTATCATAGGACATCTATCCTCCGCAAGCTGCACTGGCTGCCTATTGGTCTTCGGATATGCTTCAGGGCGCTAGTCGTCACTTATAAAGCCCTTCATGGTATTGGAGCTGGGTACTTAAGAGACCGCCTGCTGCCAATTACCTCCAATAGACCGATCAGATCCCACAGATTAGGCCTCCTCCGAATTCCATCCGCCGGCCAATGCCAACTGGCGACTACCCGGAGGAGAGCCTTCTCTGTGCCGACCCTCTGGAACGAGCTCCCCGTGGAGATTCGAACCCTCAGCACCCTCCAGGCAAAGCCCTTAAAACCTGGCTGTTCTGACAGGCCTGGGGCTAAAGAGCTTTTGCCCCCTCCCTCGAATGGTATGGTTGTTGTGTGCTTTTAAATTGTGTATTGTTCTGTTCGTCTTTTTTATCCCTTATCTGTACCCCCTTCCCTGACTTGGATTGTGAGCCGCCTTGATTCCCCTTCGGGGAAAAGGGCGGCATATAAATGCAATAAATGCAATTCAATTCAATTCACCTGTCCTTTTACTGTTCATGTTATCTATGCAAGTCATCATCAACTTACAACCACAACTGAGTCCAAAATTTATATTGCTAAATGAGAAATTTGTTAGGTGAGTTTTGTCCCATTTTTCTTATAACATTTGGTAAGTGAATTACTGCAGTTGTTAAGTTGTTAACATGGTTGTTTAGTGGATCTGACTTCCTCATTGGTTTTGCTTGTCAGAAGGTTGCAAATGTGATCACATGACTCTGGGACACTGCAACTGTCATAAATATGAACCAGTTGTCAAGCATCAGAATGTAAATCATGTGCCCACAGGGATGCCGCAAATCTCCTAATGATCATGTCATTTTTTTCAGTGCCATAACCACAAATTGTAACCACAAATGTCACTAACCAAATTGTTGTAAGTCAAGGATACCTGTATGGATATCTAAGCAGCATAAATATGAATGTCTATTGTTTTAGAAAGTGAAGGCAAACATTTTTTTTATACTTTGTTAGGTTTCATAGATTCTGTTTGCACAATTACTAGTCTGAAATTATGCATCCAGTGAAGAACTAATAGTGCACCTGAGTGCATATGCCCTCAGTGTCCCCTACATAAGTATGCACTTTTAACACTTTATCAGTATCTCTTGGAAAATAGGTACAATGACATTGATATTCTACATTCAGAGATTGTGAAAGTCTGGAATATTGGAGAAAGTTAAATCTGCATTTTTTATTAACGTGTATATTTTTTTCATTTCAGTAGTTACTAATATATATTTTCTCTATTATAGGTGGATGTTTAGTGGTAAAATCTAGATTACATTAACTGTGCACATTAACACATTTGTGTATAGGCTAGAGATTGGGATTTTCACATTAAATTATGAGCAGAATAAATCCTTATTCATGTTCATTGAAAACTAGTTGCTATTCAATGTATTATAAGAAAGGCTGTATGACTGTCAAGATTCTCAATCATCCAGTTAATAGTTGTCTCAAATGTGTTTTTTTTTTCCTTAGGCAAAAGGCAACTTGGCTATTTTTTCATTGAGAAAGAATAAAATGTTTTGTTCCCCCCACCCACACCATCCAGTCTCAACTGTCTGTACCTATCATTCCACTCATCCACCCCATCACAACTGATGAAGCTTTTTGGATGAGAAGTGAAACATGTTCTTGTTCTTCCTCAAGGAAAGAACAGTTCAGTTACCTTTTGAAAGAAAGAAAAACCCACCTTTCAGACAAGAAATGCTCTTGTTTTTCACATAGCACTAGATCAAATATAAGAAATCTGAGGTTCTTCAAACACTGGTAATGATTATATGTTAGCACGTTGGTGTTGACTCTTAGTGACCACATACATTTTCTCCAGAATGATCTAAGATTTTTTATCTGGGCACCTAACTGTTGCCACAATGGTATCCATCCACTTTCATGTTGGTCATTTTCTTCTTCTGTTTCCTTCCATCTTTCCCAGCACTATACAACTTTCTCTAGAGAGCTATGCATGCATGATGAACATAATATGTTCAAAGTGAGATCATTTGTGTCTAGTTATTTGTGCCCTTAATGAGCACTCTGGGTTGATTTGTTCAAAGATCTATTAATTTGTTTTCTTGGCAATCTACGATATCTTCAGGAGGCTTTTTCACTACCCTGTTTCCCTGAAAATAAGATCTCCCTGAATAATAAGCACAATCAGGCTTTTAAGGACATGTGCTAAAATAAGTCCTCCCCAAAAATATTGCAATACAGCAGCAGCCATGAGGTGACCACACTCGCCACCTCCTGAACTTCAAAAATAGTAAGATCTCCCCAAAAATAAGGCCAAGTATTTATTTCGGGGGTTAAAAAAAAAAAGACCCAGACTTATTTTCGGGGAAACACGGTACTAAAGTTCAAAAGTATCAATACAGCTTCTTCAAAGTCCAACTTTTTCTTATATAAAGTCATAGCAAAAGTGCATATAGTCTCATTACATCTGAATATCTTTTCCAGGACCTTCATTGCTACTTTATTAAGTATCATATATGGTAGTCTGCAGCATATTTCTTGACTGCTAGTTTATTTATTGTTGGTAATCAATGCTACAGGAAGCAGATACACTCAACTTCAATATCTTCACTGGCAGTTCTAAAAGTGGTTGGTATTCTGCAAATATTACTGGACCAAAACTAATCAGCTTTAACAGTATATAGTTAATAGTCATGAAAAAAATGCAAAATTTATAATTAAAAATTATTTAGACTATCAGTTTCCCATCCTTGCATTGATTACATAGATTCCAAATAAACACAGATGCAAATGTTGTAGATGTATCTTGGTTAAGTTTCTAGGAAGGATTCAAGATGCTGGTTATTACCTATAAAACCTTAATAGCATAGTATCTGGTTTTATAAATAGCTATTTCAGAATTGGCATACTTTGGTTCATTGCTTGCTAAGTCCCTTGTTTGGACATAAAAAAAACAGGTCTTCTATTTCCCAGTTCCTATTTTCCAGCCTTCTGGAATGATGCCCCTCTCCCTCCAATGTGCACCACTTTGATCATATTTAAAACACATCTTAAAATCTGAGTCTTTCTCCAGATTAGAATGGTAGATAGATCTTCTGGGTTATTTGTTTGGTACTATGGGCATTGTGTTTCTGGATATTCATTTTTTGCAATCTCTTTATCTATTGTTAATTATGTTATGTTACATGTTGACCTGAACCGGGATGGAGTCAGATGGCTACATTAAACAAACAAATATTTTAATTTTTCAAAGAGATTCTTAACATAGAATCTAAAGATAATTCTGCTTTTAGATATTTCTAAATAATTATAAAACTATAACTCCAAATAAACAGCAGAAAAATATATTATTTATTATCCCAAGACTTACCTGAGAAGCAGTTGTTTTCAGCTTCTGAATTCCATTAATAAGGTGTTCCTTATGTTGAAAAATTTTCTGAATTTTCTTTTCTAGAAGATTCTTGAAGAGCATTATTTGTTCTAGAAAGCTCTTAGGGGTTGTGTAATTGTATCTCTTCTCATTTAATTGAAATTTTGCACTTATCTCATTCACACTAGCATGGGCATATGCCATAAAAGAGCAAATGGAGTCATATAACTGTGGCTGAAAAAAAATATAAAATACATTTTAAATTAGAAAAGACTAAGTACAAAACTAGACACAATAGATATCCCTCTATGTTCATATCCAGGGTCAATATATTGCACTAGATATTATCATTCAGGTTTTGGTTCACCATTTTGAAAATCAGACAAGGTTATCAATTTGATACCCCATATATACATTAGACTATTAGACCACTATGTATCTATATAGTCATTAGCCCATTCTAAGTTAATGGAACTCCTTATTTGAATTGTGGAACTCAAACACCACCTTATGTTATCTTTATCTTTCAATCATCTCTCTCTCCTCTCTCTCTCTCTCTCTCTCTCTCTCCCTCCCTCCCTCCCTCCCTCCCTCCCTATCTATCTATCTATCTATCTATCTATCTATCTATCTATCTATCTATCTATCTATCTATATATATATATATATATATATATATATATCCGGGGGAGGGCCTTCTCTGTAGCTGCTCCGGCCCTATGGAACGATCTCCCCGTTGAGATCCGGACCCTTACTACCCTTCCGGCCTTCCGCAAAGCGACCAAGACCTGGCTGTTCCGGCAGGCCTGGGGCTGTTGATTTATCCAGTCCCATCCTAAGTTATGAACTTATGAAGTTATGAAGTTATGAGTGTATGAATGCACTATTACCATAACCATCAAGGTAAAGAGGAGGAAATTATTGTGGCTTGGGCGAATTAGCCACTACCATCATAGCTTGCCTGAACACCCGTCCCTCCTCTATCCTGTATTTTAGTGCTTACCCTCTCGCCTTGGAGCCTCTCCTTTTATCCCTCCCGTGGTTTGGACAACTTTTTTTTTTTTTTTCCCTTCCTGTCTGCCCCTGCTACTGTGGAGCCACGTTTGCCTGTCTATCTGCTCTCACTTATGTGAGTTTTACTGCCTGGCCTGCGACCATCGGCATTGGCCCGGAACAACTGCTCTTCCCCACCACCTGCTACCACTGAACAACGACCATCTGTTTAACATCCTGATATTTTATGGTATACATACTTATGGTGCATTTGGTTTGGGGAAGGAAGTGATAGAGGATGGCAGTTTCAGGGACAGGAACTTGGCGTTTTAAAAACTGGATATTAAGTTGGCACCCCCCCTTTCCCCCTTCTAACTGGTTCCAGTCACTTGTAAATTTTGGACATATAGACTTTGGCCGCTCCAGGACTTCAGGAGAAGGGGAAGATAAGATACCCCCCTGCATACTACCGTTTTATCTCCTATGGACCGTTATTGTTTATTATACCACGCTCTCTCTGGATTTGGAGGGTGTGGGTTTGCAAAGCTGGTGTTGGCTGTTGCCTGGGGCCTGTGCTCTGCCCCCCCTCCATCTACAACTATTTATAGAATACGGTTCTTGGACTTTGGCCTTGGATTTCTCTGGAACTGGAGGAAGGGAGGCTGGCTCTTTTGGAACTTATACTTTTAAATTCTGTGTTGCGCAATTTTAAATGGGTATGTTGAGTGCGTGAGACTGAATGAGTTAGTATGAAAGACCCACTTTTTAGTACTATTATTGCTGTATTCTTTTTGTGTTTTAATTATATTGTGGGGACTGCCTGTGTGAGTGCCTGAGTATGCCTGATTCGGAGGACCTGGCGGGACATGCGGGGGCCATTGGGGTGGTTGGGGGAATTATGCCCACGGGAGAGAGTCGGAGCATTGCGGTCATAACAGGGAGAGGCAGATATGGCGGGGACTTTAGGGCTGGCCATTACAGGGGAAGGAGGGTTCGCTATATTGCAGAGATCCCTCCTTCCGGCCCTATGAGTCCCACTCCAAGGTCAGATGGCGTGAGCGATCAGGACCCTGGTCTCAGGCTGCTGTCGCTAAATGCCAGGTCTGTTATCCATAAGGCTCCCCTCGTCCGGGACTTGATTGTAGACGAGGGGGCAGACCTGGCATGTATTACTGAAACATGGCTGGGCACGGAGGGAGGAGTCCCCCTCGTAGAGCTGTGCCCAGACGGGTTTCAGGTGCTTCATCAGCCGAGAGCCCAGGGAAGGGGTGGCGGTGTGGCTATTGTAGTCCGGGAGTCTTTAGCTCCTCGTAGGATCCCTGCTCCGGAGCTTGTCGGGTGTGAGTCCCTGCTAGTGAAGTTGGACCTCAAGGGTCAAGCGGGTTTGCTGCTAACGTACCTGCCTCCCAACTGCGTTGCAGCGGCCCTCCCTGCGCTCCTCGAGTCAATAGCCGAGCTAGCAATTGAGTTCCCTAGACTAATGGTTCTGGGGGACTTCAATTTGCCTTCGCTCGGCGAACACTCTGATGGAGCGCAGGAGTTCATGGCCTCCATGACAGCCATGGGCCTGACCCAGGTAATTCGAGGCCCTACCCACTTGGCGGGACATACACTCGACCTCGTATTCCTCTCGGAGCAGTGGAATTATGATCTTGGTCTGAGGGGAAATGAGACCATTCCCCTGTCGTGGTCAGACCACTACCTACTGAGGCTAGACTTCCGGAGGCCAAACCCCCACCGTAGGGAGGAGGAACCGACCAGGTGGTTCCGCCCCAGGCGACTGATGGACCCTGTTAGGTTCCAGACGGAGCTTGGGGTCATTCCAGATGCTCTCGCCCACAGTTCGGCGGAGACTATTGCTGCGGCCTGGCACTCGGCGGCATCAGAGTCTCTTGACCGAATTGCGCCACTACGGCCCCTCCGGGTCAGCGGCTCGCGGAGACCCCCTTGGTTCACCGAGGAGCTCCGCGAGATAAAGCGCCGGAGGAGACGCCTAGAGCACCGGTGGAGATCCGATAGGTCCGTACCGAACCGAGCATTGTTGACAGCCTGCACCAAGGAGTATATTTGGGCACTGAGAACTGCCAAAAGATCACACATTGCCTCCTTGGTAGCGTCCGCCGAGTCTCGCCCAGCCGCCCTGTTTAGGATAACCCGCTCCCTCCTAAATAGGAGGGAGACGGGGAACCCCATACAGGGAAGGGCTGAGGAATATAGTCAGTTCTTGGCGGACAAAATTGCTCGGTTTCGATCGGAACTGGACTCCACCCCTGCAGATCCAGCCGGGACACAGGGGAATAACTTGGTAGACCATCTCTGGGTTGAGTTCCAGGATGTTGCCTCTGGGGATGTGGACAAGGCTATGCGAGCTGTAAGTTCCTCCACCTGTATACTGGACCCGTGTCCCTCTTGGCTGACTGCCAACAGCAGAGAGGTGACACGAGGCTGGATCCAGGCGGTTGTCACCGCCTCTCTTCGGGAGGGACACCTCCCCACCGCACTTAAGGCGGCGGTGGTGAGGCCCCTCCTGAAGAAACCGTCCTTGGATCCAGCAGTTCTTAACAACTATCGTCCAGTCTCCAACCTCCCCTTTCTGGGGAAGGTTGTTGAGAAGGTGGTGGCCTTACAGCTTCAGCGTACCTTGGAGGAAGCTAACTATCTTGACCCCTTCCAGTCTGGCTTCAGGCCCGGTTACAGCACTGAAACCGCTTTGGTCGCATTGACCGATGATCTCTGGAGAGCCAGAGATGGAGGCTATGCGTCCATCCTGGTTCTCCTTGACCTCTCAGCGGCTTTCGATACCATCGACCATGGTATCCTTCTGCGACGACTGCGGGAGGTGGGGGTGGGCGGCACTGTTTTACAGTGGTTCTCCTCCTACCTCTCGGACAGGTCGCAGTCGGTGTTGGTGGGGAGGGAGAGATCGTCCCCGAGGCCCCTAACCTATGGGGTGCCGCAGGGTTCGGTTCTGTCCCCCCTGCTATTTAACATATACATGAAACCGCTGGGCGAGATCATTCGGAGGCACGGGATTAAGTACCATCAATATGCGGACGATACGCAGTTGTATCTGTCCGCCCCGTGCCAACTCAATGAAGCGGTGGACGTGATGAACCGGGGCCTTGAGGCTGTTAAAGACTGGATGAGAGCTAACAAACTGGTACTCAACCCGGAAAAGACCGAGTGGCTGTTGTGTTTTCCTCCCAAAAATTTGGTTAACGTTCCATCAATCAGGCTGGGGGGGCAAAATTTATTCCCCTCAGATAGGGTCCGCAACTTGGGAGTCCTCCTGGATCCACAGCTGAGTTTTGACCACCATCTGTCGGCTGTGACCAGGGGGGCATTTGCCCAGGTTCGCCTGGTGCGCCAGTTGCGGCCCTACCTGAACCGGGAGGCTCTCACAACAGTCACTCGAGCCCTTGTGATCTCTAGGCTGGAATACTGCAATGTGCTCTACATGGGGCTGCCCTTGAAGAGCATCCGGCGACTTCAGCTAGTCCAGAACGCGGCCGCGCGAGTGATCATGGGCGCACCACGGTTCGCCCATATAACACCAATCCTCCGTGAGCTGCGCTGGCTACCTGTTGATCGTCGGGTGCACTTCAAGGTCTTACTTACCACCTATAAAGCGCTCCATGGTAGTGGATCTGACTATTTGAGAGACCGCCTCCTGCCAATTACCTCCCTGCGTCCCATCAGATCGCACAGAGTAGGCCTCCTCCGAATTCCATCCGCCAGTCAGTGCCGACTGGCGACTACGCGGAGGAGAGCCTTCTCAGTTGCAGCTCCGACATTATGGAACAGCCTCCCCGTGGAGATCCGTACCCTCACCACAGTCCAGGCCTTCCGCACAGCCCTCAAGAACTGGCTATCCCGTCAGGCCTGGGGATAGGATTACTCTCACCCCGCCCGAATGTTGAGTGAATGTTGTGTTTTTATGACCAATTCCTTTAATCACGATTTTTTTTTCTTTTTAAGTTTTGTCTTGCACCCCCTTCCCTTTATTGCTGTAAGCCGCCCTGAGTCCCCTCAGGGAAAAGGGCGGCATATAAATTTGCAATAAAATAAAAATAAATAAAATAAATAAATAAATAAAATGTTGTGGAATTTTTAATGTTGTTTTTTACTTTTTGTATGTCCCCCCTTCCTTTTTTACCTGTAAGCTGCCCTGAGTCTCTCGAGAGTGGGCAGCATACAAACCAATTAAATAAATAAATAGATAAATAAATAAATAAATAAATAAATAAATAAATAAATAAATAAATAAATCTATCTATCTATCTATCTATCTATCTATCTATCTATCTATCTATCTATCTATCTATCTACCTACCTACCTACCTACCTACCTACCTACCTACCTACCTACCTACCTACCTATATCTCTAAGTCATCTTCCCCCAAATATAAACTTCAAAATTAGCTGGGGAAAGCAATGAGGGCCTTATTGACATTGACAAATAATATGTTTAATCAAAGGTCAACTGATGACATTGGCATTAACCTGAAATGATTATTTAGTCAGAAGACGTCACAGAAACTTTTTTTAAAAAGAATTTCTCATCAGTTCAGCTGTAAAAGCCATGCTACATCTGGAATTCCCAAACAATGCATAATTGATGGGAGTTGTAACCCCATTAATTGGAGTGAGGTCAGAGCTAGGGCCAAAATACATGGATTAAACATATGCAGCTGTTTTAAAATGCAAATTGCAACACTCAATGGGGAGATGTTAATGGGATCTGAGCATGCATGGAGAGAGGAAATTTCATTATTTTCTAGATGTTCTTCAAGCATTAATAGGAAAGAAAATGGTTGTTTCCACTCTATTTGCTTTCTCTGATTTCATTTAGCATCATCCCCCCTCCCAATTACTGATGTAATTTGAATAAAATAAATAAATAAATATTTTCAAATGTAGTTTACATCTGAGAAAGCATGAAAGCCTATGAAGATGAAATAGAACATGCTAGGATCCAGTAGAAGTCAGCAGAAAAAAACCCCCAAGGCTGTTGCTTAATTCCATCACCAGAACAGAGATCCTTTGACTAGTCAATTTGTAAGGGACTGATGAACTTATTGGTCAGGTTATTATTCTGCCTCATTCATTGCTGATTAATTCAAACTACGTAGCTTTATTTTATACATTAAAATAACCCATGTAGATGAACACATATTGTATAAAAATACAATAAAAAACAATACTATTGATTCTTTAATCTAAAACTACATTTACATAATATGCATCTATATGAAAGAAAGATAATACAATTCACTTAGATGTTGTACATTTGTTTAAGAAATATTTGAAAATCATATGACCTATTTGTTTCAAAAATGTTCATTTATTATATAGTAATGCATTAAAATGCTGTGGTATACACGTAAGCAATTTCCATTTTGTCCTCTATGACTTCTACCGTAGTTAACTTTCTAATTTGTGGAATCACATCTCCCTCATTTTAATGATTATTTATTGCACTCAGTTCAAGATGTATGCAGTTCAATTAATCAAGGGAAACTTAAAAATCAATTAATATGAATTAAATGAGCTACAGCAACTCTTAGGAAAGTCACACATAATTTACCAAAGCATTGTCAATAATGCTTAGAGATCTTTTGGAAAATTATTCATGAGTGATTGTTGATATAGCTAAACGTTTCAAGCCAACATAATTAATATTACAAAGAAGCTCATTTAGACAACTTGTAATTTATCTTTGGAACAAAACTTATTTTTGAACATGGCTTCTTTAATAAGAACTGCCTTTAAACTAGAATAATGGCACTGAGACTGAAATAAGGATTACATGACTTGGATGCAAAGTGACTAAACTCTCACTTTTGAATAGAAATGTTTCATGCACATTAGAAAAAAAATGACAGCAAGCAAAGTCTGCTAGACCTTAAGTAGTTAAATTACTCCTATTTTGCACGCGCACGTGCGTGTACACACACACGTGCATTAACAAGGAGAACTTTGTTCCAAAATTACTGGCTTCTGCCCAGCCATGATCCTTATGAGAGACATTTACGTAGCAGTTTTGAAAAGCCTTTGGTAACACTTTTATTTGTAAATCAGCCAGGAAAGAAGTAGGTTCCGGTAGAGCTGGAAGTGGCCTGAGACAACTTGTTCCAATGGGGCAAAATAACTATTGTTATCAAGCTTAACAAAATGGCACAGCATGGGGTGCATGCTGAGCTGCTGAGCCCAAGAGCAGCTGGTTGTAATTCACACTGTTTTTCACAAAACTCTAATCGTTCTGAGCAGACCGCTTTGATGATTGGTCTTCCTTGCATTTTCAATTTGTCACTTTCTCTTATGATAAGGTCAGCAGTGACAACACTTCCTGACATTAACAGCTGTGTCTTCTAAAAGGGTCATTGTGGAACTACTAATTGCAGTAATTTCATTAGCATAAATTATTTATTCCACTATTCAGTTATCTCCAAGGTTTTGGTGGTGTTTTGTTCAATATTGCACCTTATTTTTTTTCAGGATCAGCTCTATCAAACCAAAAGGCAAATTATATTATGGCTAATTTGACCTTCTTTAGAAGTAAAATCCTGATTTCTCCCTTTTATTTAATTTACAAATATTAAACATCAATGGATAAGCTTATAATCAAAAATACCTGTATTTTTATTATTCTTTTTTTTAAATCATCAATATACTAGGAAATATACATATTTTAAATGAAACATGTTTTTCAAGAATCTCATGTAGCATGAACAGATCCAGCAATGGCAATCAATATTTAGGAATAATTTTCTATCCATGTTATATTGAGGTATTTAATCTAAACAGAGTATAAAATAATAAGTAAGAAATTGATCAAGGTCATGGACACATGACCAAATAATCTTGGGCAGACCCACCATATATCGTCAGTGTTTCACTTTGCCATATTCTACAGCAGTTAGAATCATTTGAGGGACAATCGATCTCTTGTATTAAGCTGAACACAAGCAAAACCATCCTTTAAACTTAATGTAATATAGTTAGGAACTTAAGAGTGGAAACAGTTCTGCATGGCTCTAACTCTCTTGCATGAAATTTGAATAAAATATCTTGAGTTATGGATGATCCTTCATATATGTCCTTATGCATGTAAATGGTGCAGAGTATGCATATTTTTTAAAGAAAAAAATGGTCCAGCATTAACAGCTATGCATGGCATAGAATTCTGCATCATCAGCACCATTTCTGAACAAATAGCTAATAGGGTCATCAAATCATCTAGCTAATTTGGAAAAAAGAAAGAGAGAAAAAGAAAGAAAAGAAAGAAAGGGAAGGAAGGAAGGAAGGAAGGAAGGAAGGAAGGAAGGAAGGAAGGCTCATTGAATCTAATAAAATGCATGAAAAATTGCTACTCTGGCAAAAATTTCTAAACTGAAGCCAAAAGCTTCCTTTTGGCTTTTTCATTGAAATAAGTTCCATCCATGTATCAGTAGTGCATATATGTGGGTTCTGTCGGCAATGTCATAAAATGATAAACCCTAACACTCATTTTTTTAAAAATGAAGAAAAACCCCTGGGGACATTTTTCCTCTATGATTTGAGGATAAGATACAAAGTTGGCAGCAACTTTTTAAATTTTTATGTACAATTTAATCCACTTAAATGTCCCACCATTGCTTGGCTTTTATAGCCTCTCAATACATGCAGTTACTATGGCTTTTAAATCATGGGGTTGGACCAATTAGAAGTTGAATGAAGGTTCTACTAATGAATGTAATTATAGATCTCGAATCTGTTGTCTCAAGTTTACTGGATAATATAGCTTATGCACTCTAATGACCATTATATGTGGTCAACTGTCCTTAACAAATGGAAATAAATGGTTTCCCCTAGATATTTAAAATCAGTGTACAATAGATAAATTGTATAAATTAAGAGAGAAAGCCAGATCACATCAATAAGCCCTCTGCTGACAGAAAACTCTGCACAGAGGAGACATTATTTTTTTCCTTGCAGAAGTTAAATCCCATCTTTTGAAAAAGCTAATAAAAATCCTGGCATGCAATGCAAAATTCCCTAAATCACACACTCTTGTGGATATTTACTTGAAACAAATTCCATTATTTTTCTAGGTTATCCAATGCAAACTTGCTTCTTCCCTCTCCCACCATTTGATCTACTTGAACCTGTTGCTACTTTCTGCTCAGTTCCTACTTGTAAAATTCAAAGGATGAAATTAATTTGGAATTAAAAACAATAGGGAAAATGCTGTTGGCTGTATATTTCAGCCATTTATGCCTCATCTAGTTCAATGTTGAGTCAAGTATGCCATTTTTTCTATATCATTGAAGAAAGTAATGAAAAAAATTCTGAAAAACTAATAATCTCCACTTTGGAAATTCAAAAAAATAGCAATAGTAACAATTAAAATGGGATAATAATAATTTAATAACTAACAGAATATAATTTTTAACAAATGGTACCCAATTCAAGAAGCAACAAAATCTTATTACAATTCGTGAAGATGTTGCTTGGACTTTAGTAACTTTACATTGTCTCTTGCAGTACTACTTTTGTACAGCTTAATCTTAATTCTTAAAAATATTAACCATGATAAAAATATCATAATATGTAGCTGTTTGTGTTTGTGGGTGTATAAATAAAGTCACAGCAGATTATCAAAATCTATGTACAAAGTTAATGCACTCAGGAAAGTTTTTGTTGAAAATTTCTGTTCCTAAAATAAAACAATTTACATATTTATTGTTCATATAATACTATTAAATTACATTGTAATTTTACATAATGAATGGATTTCTGCATAATGATCTGTATTCTTCCCCCTCCCGAGTTAAAACCACATGGAAAGGAGAAATCTTAAATAATGAGAATTCTTAAACTTAACATATTACGATTGGGATAGCAAGATTTTTATCTCTATTTTTTTATCCCCAAGACATGTTTAGAATAGGTTAGATCACTGCTGATCAAATAAACTTGAATTCATATATACTATGATGTACACACACACACACACACACACACACACATCACAATACATCACATACAGACACATATATAGACAAACACACTGTATATACATGTACTACATATATACACACATACATCCATGTCTCTGTGCATATTCAACAGGACCCACATTCTAAGAAATAATGTATTATTTGGATTAATAGATATTGATTAAAATTAGTTGTCTGTAAAGTTTCCATTTATAAAATTAATTGATCCCTCCATGTGCACTTATTAACCATTCCCTTCGTCATAGAAAAATTGCTTCCACAAAACAAAAGCACATATACACATTCTCTCCTCCAGCAAAAAAGTAATGCTATCAAAAAAAAGATCTGGGTATCAAAACATGTATAGCATGACTAATATTGATATATTGTCATGTAGACCAGATGTCCAAGCTTGGCAACTTTAAGACTTGTGGACTTGAACTCCCAGAAGAGCTGGCTGGAGAATTCTGGGACTTCAAGTCCTCAAGTCTTAAAGTTGCCAAGTTTGGGGACCCCTGATGTAGACACTTTAGATAAAGTCTGTAAGATTATACCAAAACTACAGCCCGTAACGTACACAACATTGTAACTACTTTCAATATATGTTTCCCAAGATCATGTGGCAGAGAAGTAGCACAAATCCAGTTGTAAAAGCAATCCCACCTTCGTCAAAGCATCTTTTCCCCCTCAAATGTGAAGCAAAACTTCATTTTGTTATATGTTTCTTTTGTAAATTTGTATAATCCATCTTTTAGTTGTCACTATTACAATTTCTAATATCTTGTAGCACATATTCATAATTTAACTACGATGTGTCCTATCATGTTTTCCCGAAAATAAGACATGGTCTTATTTTCTTTTGACCCCGAAATAAGCGCTTGGCTTTATTTTTGGGGAGATCTTATTATTTTTGAGGTGCAGGAGGCAGCAACCATGGTCACCTGCTGCTATGTTGCAATATTTTCAGAGAGGGCTTATTTTTGGGGAGGACTTATTTTAGCACAAGCGCTCAAAAGCCCAGTTGGACTTATTATCTAGGGACGTCTTATTTTCAGGGAAACAGAGTATGTAAATAAGCTTTTAAAAAAATGTATTCTCCTTATTTATTATAATCTTCAATTATCATTTTTCTTTGAATTTTCCCGCATTTAGCACTGTATTATAAGGGGAGAATGGATGGAGAAAATGCCCTATACTCATATGGTTCATGGTATGCATAGGTCATACCATTATTGCCTGATTTTCATAACTAAGGCGGCCAGTCTTTCACAAATAATAATAAAATCCTCAAAGAACTGCTTTATATTGCCAAATATTGTAGTTGCCATTATGTGTATTTACATGATTCTGAAATACCATTTAAAGATGACTTGAACAGAAATATTCTGAATATGGCAGCTTTATGGATATTGTACTGTTTCTGTGAAATTCAGCTTCTTTGCATTAGCTGTATTTTTGGCCAAAAGTTTATTGTATTACATTTCCTAGAAAGGTGTATAGAGTGAAAAGGAATGCAATATTATGTGTGCATTCACCATTTAAAGACTAATGTTGACCTTTGTTTAATTAATTTAGTTTTAACAGCTCGTGCAATGGTTTATTTTTTATGTATAACTCAAGAAATTTTTAAAATCTAGAGTCAAAAAGTGTTTCTTCAGAAATCCTGCTTATATTTCAGCCAAATTTGTTCTACATGTGTGATAATTTTAAATAATATTTTCTATCATTTTACATAGAACAACCAGTTAATTATCTTGATCCTCGCTGCATCCGTTTTATGAACCAGATGTTACAATATATAATTCTAATAATATTTCTACAAAATTAACCCCTCCTTACACATACACTTTGGATGGATATAATTTGAATTAAATAGAACAAAACAGACCCGGAAGTGATAGGACTACAATACTATCCCGGAATCTTTGAAAAGTTATTTGCATAGTATGGTATAGGAAAATAAAGACAAGTCTCTCTATGGCCAGTAGATGTCATTGGTCACTCTTTTTAATCTTACAGAATCTGTTTTGTTGCTAGCATTGGCAGAAGGATAAGACTGAAAGAAAAAGAAGAAAAAGATCTAAGTAGCAAACCAAACTGTTCAAATAGTTCCTAAATCTTTCTATAAAGAATGAACGTTTTGAGACCTATTAGCATTTTTCAAAAGAAGGAGTTATATTGATTGTGACTGATATGCAGCAAAGTGAGAAAGTTACAGTGCATTTACTGAGCAACAAACAGCTTTTCCATCTTGGGGTTTGTGTTGGTTTGCTATGGGTTCTCCCCATTGGTTGTGTTTGTCACTTTTTAAAAGATAGTAACACACAATTTAGCACTATCCCATCTAGGCAATTCCCTCCTGTTTCACTTCGGAATAGATCTTGTATGCAATCAGATGCATCATTCCTCTATCAAGTTAAAACATTAACTATATTTCTAATCAGATTTTTATTTGTTTTGTTTATAAGAAAGAAAGAAAGAAAAAAAAGAAAGAAAGAAAGAATCACTTTGTTATTTTACAATTGTAAATACAATACAATTGTATTGGCTTTACAATAGAAGAATCTCTTCTATAACAACAATGAATCTTCTATTCTTATATTACATTGACATCAAGCCATCTTTATTTTTTCTTTAGTGTTTAATCAACTTGTTGTTAATTAAAGTATTTTCTTATTCCATTTAGTCCAGGAAGAAATCAAATATTAAATCTAACTAAAAATCTTGCACAGTAGAACATTTTCCCAACTGGATCATAATTACTCTTAGGAAATTATACAGGAAATTATTGTAAAAAAGAAGCTCAATTGTAAGTTTTCATTTTAAACATCAAAGTTAAATTCTGACATTGTTTTAATATTACAAGTTAGCATGAATGCATTTTGATTATTTTCTAATTAATTTTACTATTATGAGACAAAAAGTTAAAAGCACTTCTACTACTATCTCACTTGAAAGGAAAAGGGATTGAAAATGTTCTGATATCAAGTGCCTACTTTTTAAAAATGGTAAGAATGTTCTGCTAGGTGAATTTTGAGCACAATTTTTTACTCTTAAAATTTAGGAGTGGGTAATTGCAATTATGTGATAATGTTTTGTTTCTTTTATATTCATATGTTCAACCAAAATTTTAAGAGAAATGCTTCTACTGAAGCTCACAAGCCTTTTAATTTCAGATGACACTCTAAAAGCTCAAAAGGTTTTTAGGATCCTTGCATATTTACTTCCTTTTCAATTCTTTTTCTTCTTCTTTCATACTTTCAAATCTATGTTGAAGAAATTGGCTGTATTGTAATACAGAAATATTGTAACCATAGTGAACACTGCAGCTTCAGAAGAAGGCAAAAATGTGAAGAAACAATAAGTTTTTTCTTCTCCTAGCTTGTCTTATTATTGATCTCCCAGAGAGCTGTATTGCTTTTGCATATGATTGACGAGCTTGAAATTCTGTACCTTAATCCCAGGCATCTCCTCAATGAACCTCCTGCTGACGGATTCCAGGGCCTCCTGCGGCCACTCATGAAACCAGTCAATAGCTGTGCAGTTAACTATGGCTGGGAACTTCCGAGCTCTAACTCGCAATGTGGAACCGACAGGAGAAAAACACAAAATGATCTGTACAGATGAAGAGAAGCAAAAAAGAAAGGGAGAGAAAGAGAGAGAGACTGAAGCATAACATGGTAATCAAAGAGAATAATGCAGTCAACTGTGGTGGCAATGAGCCATTGCCATGAGACTCACAAACAAAAATGCAATTTACCTAGTAGCTAATGAATTTAGGCAAATTAGGATTTTAACTTCAGAAAATGGTTTTATTCACTTGCACTGGGTTTTGTACAAATCCTGTATTTGATGCATTTGTGGGTTGCTTCCTGGTTCAGAGCAGTATCAGTTAATAAGGCTCATTTGTGTTAATCAGTGATGCTAAAACTTAATTGTAGCATTCAATCATCAGAGCAACCCATCTGATATAAATCACTTCTAGACTTCTGATTCTATGATGGTTCCACGTGATTAAAGTTATTTAATGCAATATGGCCATTCTTGTTTGGCTACATTTAAATGCAGTTATTGCCATTCTTCAAAGCTTCCTAGCAACATTAGAAAATCTTGCACAGCCAAATAATTGCCTAACTATTTAAAAATAAAAAAAACTTATATTATATTTAGCTATCCACATATTCCAATCCTAACAATTTTATTTTGAAAGAGAAATATATTTAAAGGAGGCTGTTATCCAATAATGCTTTGAAAAAAATCTCCTTATGCTACTATCCCCTTTTATTTTTCCTGTTCTTTTCTACAAAAACTTACAAAAGTTTTTGAATAAATTAAGTGACACATCTTCTCTAGTCTATGGTTTTTACTTATGACCTGTTGGAATTCTGCATTGATACAATTGCTTCTGGAAATACTAATTCTGCACTGTAGGGCATTTGAGAAGTAACAGCAAGGCAAGTATGTTTCAAACGTTTTAAAAAACTTTAAAAAACAATGTTTTACACTGAAATTATGAACTATTAGAACATTTGAGAACCAAATAAGGACTTATCCTATGATGGAATATAATGAAAACTTTTCAAATTCTTGGTATCATATTACTATCTTGAGAAACGTTCAAGGTCATCTGCTGGAAATATTGCTGCCAAATTAGATGTTAATACTTATGAGATTTCATTATCACATCTTGAGATCTCCTAAAATTTTGTATGGGATCAATAACATCTCAGAGATTCTCCACTTAAACCAAGAAAGACAGTGACCAACAAACATTTTGATTATTTTTTGAAATTAATTTAATGAGACATCAACTTTGGGAAATGAGAAACATCCCAATATGCATGGAAACCATTTTGCCATTGCATCAGAGTAATTAGAGAATATCGTATTCTGCTTAATTTACATATCAGATTATTGGTAAAGCTTGCAACGGAATTTTCTATATAGGAAATATATGGAGGCAGATGGATGGTGAAAGGGTCCTTTCTTCTCAGACCTTGATTCATAATATTTTCTATGCAAATAAAGAAAAAGAAAACTAAACTCTGTGGGCCTCATTGAATGGAAGACTGAAATTGGCAAGTTGGCTGAAAAATTATGCAGTAAATCACAGGTTAGGTTAGCTTCTAGTTATCTCTGAATCAGAAAGCAGCAATAAATTCCTATGGAATTACTGAGAGAGATGCAAGTAAACATATGCTCTCCTTATAATATTGGAAGCATTAATTCTTACTTTGAGTTGCCGTCGTACTCTATCTAAAAAGAAGTTCCAACAGTTTTCTCTAGTGTCAGTAAGACCAAGTTCATGTATTTCATTCTTCATTCCTGCAATAATGCTATCTGTATCTTCATCAGTGAACAGATCTGGAATTTCTCCTTGATTAAAACAGATAAGTATTGCAGGGAACCAATATAAAAAAGAATATACATGTACTTATTTTTCATATGTATCTAATAAGAATGTCTTATTTTAGCTATAATGTTCCTTACAGTTATGAGGGCTACTAGTTTAGTTTTAAAAAGTTATAATTATATATACAAAATATTTATAGATTCAAAATAAACTATACCGTATCTTTCGGAGTATAAGACGCACCTTTTTTCCTCAAAAAAGAGGCTGAAAATCTGGGTGCGTCTTATACACCGAATACAGTATTTTTTGCCTCCCAAAACCCTGCCCCCTTCACCAAAATGGCAACGCATAACCTTATGGAGATTTTCAGAGAACTCATGGGGGCTGGGGAGGGCAGAAATGAGTGAAAATGGGCCTTTTTTGCCTCCCCAGACCTTAGCAGCACTCTATAAGCTTCCATAAGGCTATGCATGAGATTTTTTTTGACAAAAAACAGGCCAGTTTTTGTGAAAAATGGACCGTTTTTGCTCATCCCCCCAATCACTCTAGAAGCCCCCCCAAGCCTTTTTTTTAAAAAAAATAAAAACCAGGCCTATTTACATGAAAAACGGGTTGTTTTGGGGAGGTTTGCAGAGTGCAAAAACTTTTTTTTCCTTTTGGAAAGCTCTTTAACTGATTGATGAGAATTACATTGATCAAGTGCTGTGCCAGCAAAAACACCTACCTATCTATTGTATTTCTATCTCGGTTTCTCTCTCTCTATCCCTCTACCTACCTACCTACACACACGCTCTCTCTCTCCCTACCTACCTACTCTCTCTCTCTCTCCTCCTTTATCTACCTACCTACCTACCTACCTACCTACCTACCTACCTACCTAACTCTCTCTCTCTCTCTCTCTCCCTACCTACTGTATATCTCTCTCTCTTTCTCTCCCTCTACCTACCTATACACACACTCTCTCTACCTACCTACCTACTGTATTTCTCTCTGTCTCTCCCTTTATCTACCTACCTAACAACTCTCTCTCCCTACCTATCTATTACATTTCTCTCTTTTATTTCTCTCTCTCTATCCCTCTATCTACCTACCTACCTACCTACCTACCTACCTACACACACACACACACACACACACACTATTTCTCTCTTTCTATCCCTCTATCTACCTACCTACCTAACTACTCTCTCTTTCCCTACCTACCTATTGTATTTCTCTCTCTCCCTCTTTCTCCCTCTATCTACCTACCTATGTTTTTTTAAAAAATTTGCCCCTTGGTGCATCTTATATTCCGAAAAATACAGTACTTATTGCAACTAATCATTCACTCAACCTAAACATAAATGACATTTCTTTCTTTTCCTATGCTTTCCAAAACATGGTTTCTTGTAACTGTCCTTAAAGACTAACAAGGATTAATTTTTCTGTGTAAGTAATTAATACAAATAGTGTTATATATGCTTAATTTCCTCGTTTAAAAGCTAGTATTTAAACTGTCATTCCACTATTAATCTAAAGCATTCACATAAACTATGCCTTTTCAATCCAATAGAATTGCAATGTTTAACCTATCTATCCATTCAAAACAGTCAAAGTGAACCAATAGGAATGCATACCTATGCATTATATAACCTTAAGATTGGTTCCCAAGAAACAACATGACTAGTTTTCAAGTAAACAATGCACAATATTGAACTTACTAAGCTTAATAGATATTTTGTCAAAGGACACCCCACCCACATTGAAAAACATCTCACAGATAAATAACCCCCTTTTAAAGTTCATCGAAACACCTGATAATTTGTCATTGAGAGAATCTCTCAAGAAATGTGTAGGTGTAATCACCTGATGCCAACAAGTCATTAATCAGCACAAGAAAGTGTTCATCTGGAACTTGAGCATCTGTCAGCAAAAACACAGTGGGAATGTTCTTGGCACCTGTCTTGATATACAAACTGGCAAGATCTACCTGTAAGGGAAGGAGGTAATTACTCATGTTAACTTGAAATACAGAAACTAGGAAGCAACAATCAGTGGAAAAAATGCTACTAATTTGAATGCATTGTTTTTGCATCTCTTCATAATTTATTTCCCTTAATGTGACTCATCACTTTCCAATGATCTTTCTGAAATCTATCATTGATTTGTTTTTTATATAATGGAAATAGAGAATTCAAATTTGATTGCTGGATGAACATGGAACTTCTCATTATAATTCCTTCACTTATCTCAAAAGTGTTTTTTCATTGTGTTAAGACAGTACTAATCATGTTTTTGTTGTTTCAAGTACATCATTGAAATATCTTGAAAAATCACTTAGACTCAGAAGAAAGGTACTTGCAAAAGGATCTCTCAATAGTTGTATGATTAAGTCTTATGTGCTTCAAAGAAGTAGATCTCTTACAGTTTATAAAAGGCTATGTCATTGTGATAAATATTTTGTTGATTTGAGGGGTCTTTACTATAACATTTTCCTAAGAAATCTTCTCAAGAGTATACTAATTCCATGAGAAAGATTCATATAAGTAGTAAATCCATAGTAGGTAACTTAGGTGTAGTTTCATAATATTTAATATTACTACAGATAACTGACAGTAAAATAATTTGTAAACAACTCTTCAGTTACCATAGTTTTCAGAGTAGAAGATGCTCCGAAGTGTAAGAAGCACCTAGCTTTTGGGGAGGAAAACAAGGGGGAAAAATATACCTCCCAGCAATTTGCCTTCTTGCACAAACAGCAAACAGTACAGACAATATACACTGTTTGTGATATTACATTTCAGACTATACTTGTACAGATGCTGTTAAAATCGATGTGGCTTTCTGAAAGTATATTTATTCTCTGCTATTTAAAAGAAGATACAATGGCACTTGGCCTCTTCAGATCAAGCATTTATTTTTAAAAGGTTCTTCATTTTGTTAAGTTGTCTAGAACAATAATAAAGCAGTCTTTAAAAAAGAAGTCTAATAATTTGAACAGTCTATAGGCATTTATAGTTATTGACTTACCTCCTTGCAGCAAACAGCCTGATTAGCACAAGAAAAAAAAAATCTGCCTCTACCTTCCAGCAATTTGTCTTGTGAAACAAACAGCAAGTTTCACTTTCAATTTCAGCATGGGCCTCCCAATCATCAGCTGTTTCAGACTGCAGGGATTGCCATAGCCTATTGCTGCCTCCCTACACCCCATTTTCCCCATTTGCTACAAGGAGGTAAATTGCTGGAAGGCATAGACCAAAGGGTGGGGGCTGGTGGATGGGTGGGGCTACATTCAGTATAGAAGACGCAACCAAATTTTCGTCCTCTTTTGGTGGGGGAGAAAGGTGCATCTTATACTCTGAAAAAATGATAAATGGACACATTTAAGCTTGCATACTTTTTTAAAATGGCAAGGCAGTCTAGAACAGGGGTGTCAAACTCAAGGCCCATGGGCTGGATCGAGCCTACGGGGTGCTTAAATCTGCCATGTGGGGTCAGCCTGGAAATAGCAAAGGATCAGCCCAAGATACCTGGTACCCCCACTGGGCCACATTTTTTGCCAGATGGCCTCCTGCAGCACCCTGCTGGCTAAAACGGGGTACAGGAGGGCAATGTGTGGCCTCCCATGCCTCTTTTTGGCCACCAGGGTACTGTACCATGTGTCTGTCCCATCTCTCCCCACCCCTCAGTCAGTCAGTGACATACAATGCTGATCTGGCCCCCAAAGAAATCCAGTCTGACACCCCTAGTCTAGAAGAGTTAGTACTCTCTGTTTCTCTGGAAGACCAGAAAATTTAACATAATATCCTCCCATCCAAATAATCTACCTCCATATTTTTCAGGGAACCTGAAAAAACAAGTTTTCTCTTCAAGTAAATTCAAGTACAATAAAAGCAACAATCAGTTTTAGAATTGAAAATGAAGATATTACAGGTCCCTTCCAGGCCTAGGATTCTAAAAAAAAGCTTCTGCCTTTAGGATTAACTAATAAGGAACAAGCAGTCAAGAAACATGCCACAAAGTACCATTTGGATAGAGCAGCTATGAAGGCTTTAGAAAAGATACTCAGGTACCATGGCCTATCTATACCTACAAAGATAAAAAAAGTGCATGCAATGGCATTCACCATGCTCTACATGGAAACAAAAACTGGATTTTAAGAAGGAACAGTACTCATGATTTTAAACTATGGAAGTGGAGAAGTCTCCTGTGGATACTGATTAGCGAAATAAACAAATGAATGGATCACTGAACAAGTCAATCCAGAGGTCTCACTTGAAACACAAATGAAAAGGCTTAAATTATTATGCTTTGAACATACTGTGCAAATACTTAGTTCTATGGAGGAGGCTCTAACACTGGGAAAGGTGGAAGAAAAAGAAGAGTCTGACAAACATCAAGGTGATTCACTTACAATGATGATGAGTCCACTATAAAAGACATGAAAGACAAGCTACACACTGATCGTTATGGATAAAATCTATTTAGGTGAACATTAGGAGTCAACACTACCTTGATTGCATATAATTGCATTATGAGCCAAGGTGGCACAGTGGTTCAGCCTTCCATCCTTCCGAGGTGGGTAAAATGAGGACCTGGATTGTTGTTGGGGGCAATATGCTGACTCTGTAAACTGCTTAGAGAGGGCTGAAAGCCCTATGAAGCGGTATATAAGTCTAACTATTGCTATATAAGTCTAACTATTGCTATATTCATTCGGCCAAGCTTCATAAATAAAAGTAATCAAATAAATTCAATCAATAAATCATATAAATAAAAGTAATTTTAAGACAAAATAGAATCAGGAAATCATGGCTGTAGAGGTTATATAAAAGAAAAAATTGAGTTGCAGTGTGACAGAAAACAAAATATTTGAAAATCTGATGTCAGCCCAAAAAATTTACAAATGAAAATTTTGGCTAATGACAATTTGTAGTCTGGTTCAAGAGTGATTTTCTATCAGTAATATTTTAGAAGTATGGTCCTGGACCTTTATGTCATTTGAGTGTTTCTGACATTCTTTTATTCATAATGGCTTAAGACAAACAACCCATTAAGTAATTGGTTTCATACAACATGCTAGCCCAACACTTAACAACCCACATTTTGACTTGATGCAATGCATGAATTCAGTGTTTGGTGCTAACATCTTCATCCTGCTCTATCAAGATAGGAATGTCAGATCTAAAAGTTCTCTACATCCTGTTTTCCTAAATCTAACAGCAAATATTCTGGTGAAAAATAGCAGGAAGAAACCAGGGGAGGGAGAGAAGAAAAAAAAAAGAATAAAAGCTATTTATAAAGAATGTGAAAGTTACTTCCAGTCTTGAGGTTTTAAATAACATCATTCTCTAGAGCCGTAATTCCCAACCTTTCTGGCCTTGAAGACTGGTGAGACTGCATGAGGGAAGGAGGGGGAATATTTACATGCAAGCAGTGGGAGAACATGTGAGTGCACACAGCTCCATTTGCATGCGCAGCAAGCATATGCACCTGCTTGTACAAATGGAGCTGCATGCATGCCTCACCCCCAACTCCACAGCTTGGTTACAAATGGTCACCAGCCTAGTAGTGGGCCATGACTTGAAGGTTGGGGACCCTCGCTTTAGATGATTGAACAATAACACTTGGTATACCTTGAGATCCTCTATTGTGTAGTCTTTTCTCAGTGTGATTTGAAATACTTCAAGAGAGGCAAGGTAGGCAGCTAGTCTTGATAAACTTTGCTTTCCACTGCCACCCACTCCAATCAAAAGTGCATAACCACAAGAGGACTCCAAGATTCTATTAATACGACACCTGTCAGTGGAAAAAGAAAAGCACATTAATAGTTTCATAATAATGTTGCAATTCTCATGTGGGGATTTTGCATCTGGCTTGTGTAAAATAGAAATATTTGATTTACTTCAGATATATTAACAATTTTTCCTGATAAACCTCATTAAAAATGTTGACACATTATGATTATTACTTTCTTAGTAATATATCCCATTTTTTTTCTCTGGGAGCTCAAAGAGGCACCTACAGATGATTTTACCCTTAGAGCAGTAGTCTAGTAAAGGAGATTTACCTGAAAAATAGAGACTGACTGGGAAATATCCCATAAACCATATAAACAAGTTAACAACAGCAAACAACCATTATTTAACATAGACATCTCAGTAATTTATCATCAATCTGTGACATCCATAAGAGTGTATATGTATATGTATATGTCGATGTGTCAAAATTAACAAAATGGTTGATGAAAACTGTGAACCAAGTTCTGCTCCTTTTTAACACATGCATGCTGTCACATGTACAAGAGGATTCAACCATCTGGCAACCATCCTGCAAATTTTAACATTTGCCTTGATAGTGAAATGATCAGCAGGGTTTTGTTTTTGGTCTGGCAGGGGAATAGATGAGCGAACAGGTGTGGAAATGTATATATTATATGAAAGATAATAAGCAAACATATCAGTAAGGAAATATTTCTAGCTTCAGATATAAGGACATTATACTTGAGGCTACAGGGAATATTGAGGCCAGATTTCTAAAGGTCAAAGTGTAAGGCTTAATCAAACCAATTTGCTTTTTAAAATGCCTTAAAGATAAAAAGGAATCCTCTATGGGGCTTTGAAAATCACAATGCATATGTTCAAAGATTGCCCCAGCTCACACTTTTGGCAGTTTGATTCTCACCGGGTCAAGGTTGACTCAGCTTTCCATCCTTCCAAGATCAGTAAAATGAGGACCCAGATTGTTGGGGGCAATATGCTGACTCTGTTAACTCCTTAGAAGCGGTATATAAGTCTAAGTGCTATTGCTGTTGCTATTCAGCAGCAGCACACTTTTATGCCTTGCTCATGTACACATAAATAAACAAATCCAAATTAAAATACTCCAAATAAGCATTTACTTACACATGCTGAATAGCATCCTCAAATAAAACTAAGTTCATTGATGCATTTATTTCATTGTAGTTTTCCAGTGCTTCAAGAAGTATCTTTCTAAGTATTTCCCAGTCTTTGACAGGCATATAGTTATGGTCTGCCACACAATTTGCAAAATGACAGTAAATAAGAGGTTTTTGAAGAAGAACATGATCTTCCACATCCTGGAAAGTTGGCAACATGACATTGAAAAGAAAAGTTAATATTCTGAAATGCTTTTCAATTTATTTTACTAGTCAATCTTTTATTGTTGATTAACCATAAGGTCACATCAAATATCTCCCCCAAAATGTTTCAATGTAAAAACTTTTGGTAGTTGCCTCAATCAAAGGTTTTATTCTCAAACTCATATAATCTTCTTTAACAAGATTTATTCAGATAAAAGGATTAAGGTTACAAGAATTTCTAGAACTAAACTACTTGCCATTTGAAAATAATTTATTTCCCAATGTATATTATGATATAAATTTTCTTAGTTTCTTTCTAGCAGTTTTACTGGGAATTCAAAGGAAACAGTTCATTAATGGCAGAACAATCTACAGTTGGCTGTTTACAAAAATGGTCACCTAAATTAACAGTCCATGAACTGACGATGATATATTTATCATTTAGTAATTTTAGTACATGTTTTTAAATTTTTATTGTGAGTGATTAAAGCTTGTCTGCTTTATCTTTCATTTTCTTTTTTCTCCTATTTTGGAGGGGGGAAATTTCAGAAATAATTTTTAAAAAATAAAAAAGATCACGACAGCTAAGAGTACCAACTTTAGCATTGCAGCAGCAGTGATCCATATGTATAGTTAGCATTTCAGGTTTCTGCCATTAAGCTTTATTTACGTATACCCCAGGGGTGAGTTCCTGCCACCATTACTGCCAGTTCGATAATAAAAAATGTGCACACATTTTCATTTAAAACTATCTGCTCATAGCCACAACATTAAAAAATGAATAAAAATTAAATTTTTAAAATGAAGATTATTCTGTGCATGTGCAGAACAGAAAATCAAGATGGCACTGCTGATCATAGAAATGATACGGTAATGTGTCCGCTGGAGTTACTACCTATTCGGCCAACCCGGACCGAATAGCTAAGAACCAGCCTCTGTTTTATACCTTATAAGAGGATATCAGAGTGTTCAAGATCCTGGTGTGTAAGTAGGCTCTAACTGGTTTGATTCACAAGGAAGAAAGGAATAATAATTTAAGCTTTCCCTGAAAATTCCAAATTCTCTCATTTACTACTGTCCATCAGTTAACTCAGCAAGAAATTAAATATAGTTAAACAAAATATTTCCTACGTAGAAGAACTGTCTATACAGAATCTTTTTTTTTCTTACTATAAATATATGTGGAATAAGGATGAATTAGTTTCATATTATAGGCAACCATACACAAAAGTTAAAAAGACATGCTGTTTGGGATCTTCACAAATTATTAAAATTTATTTTCACTAGAAAAAAATAATGTTGCTCTAAACAAAACAAAACAAAACCATATTTATTTAGCACCCCATAGAGCTCACTATCTGACTGGATGCCTTTTTTTCCTGAAAAGAGCATAAGTGTGGGTTCCTAATTAACTCTTCTCAAACCCAATAGTAATCACTGTCTTTATTTACTGTAGATGCATTTTTAAATATTTATGGTTATAAAAGAAAGTAGTACATTATATTATAGTTTTCTTTGCATTTCTTAGTATTTCATTTCTCTTTCTTGGAACTTGGAAAATTAAAAGAATTTTCAAATAATTAGTGGTAGATAAATACTAGTTATTTACCTCAAAATATTTATGTGCAGTATCTATCAACTTTTTATAAAACAAATTACAATCTTTTTCTTCTATCAATTTATCTCCATAAACACGTGAAGACTCATGAAGCCACAAATGAACAAGATCATGTGGATGCTTCAAACACTCCAGTTTAGCAAACCGAATCCCCTTAAATAAAAAAAGGAAGTATTATAACACACAATTAGCAAGGTATGCAGAACATATAAAATGGTACCAACAGCTTGCCTTTTAAACTGAGAACTGTATACCTTCCAACAATTACATGGCCAGCTATTTTGGAACTGCTTTTTTCTAATCTTATTTACACCCAAAAGATTTTTTTTTCTTTGTGATTATGCCATACTACCAAGGTGAGAGTGGACACCAATGCATTCATTCTTAGGACACTCTTAAATGAATGAAGGCCCAAGTTAAATTCTGACACTATTACAACCCATATTTCTCCTTGTCTTCAAATAGAATCACATTTGTTTTAAATGCAATAAATTGATTCCCTAAATCTATCAGAACAGAGCTAGAAGATACCTTCGAGGTCTTCTAGTCCAACTCTCTGCTCAAGAAGGAGACCCTATACCCATGATGGTGAACCTATGGAACACGTGCCAGAGGTGGCACACAGAGCCCTCTTTGTCAGCACACGCGCCACGCCAAATGCTCTTCTGGTTTCCAGCGTGCACATGCATAGCTGGTCTTCATCGCTGCTGGAGTACTAGAAAACGCCCCCTAAAACAGCCAAAAACCAGGCCATTTTGGGGCTGCTTTTCAGGCCAAAACCAGTCCAAAAACGGCCTGAAAATGACCCGCAAAACAGGCATGCGTGCACCAGCCAGCTGGTCTTTGGGTTTTTGTTGCTCTGGCATGCATGAAGAACAGATGGCTGGTGTGCATGCATGTGCTGGAAACCTTAAGACCAGTGGCCAGCACTCACATGGGCAGGTGCACCCTCATTGCCCTATACCATTTCAGATAAGTGACTATTTAATATCTTCTGAAAATCTCCAATGATGAAGCAGCTACAACTTTTGATGGCAAACTGTTCCACTGGTTAACTGTCCTCACTTTTAGGAATTCCAGGTTGCTTCTCTCCTTGATTAGTTTCCATCCATTGTTTCTTGTCCTGCCCTCTGGTGTTTTGGAAAATAAATTGACCCACCTCCTCTTTGTGGGAGCCTCTCAAATACTAGTCCTCCCACCTAGTCCTTCTTTTCTCTAGACTAGCCAAACCAAATCTTGTAATCATTCTTCATATGTTTTAGTCTCCAGGCTTTTAATCATCTTAGTTATCCTTCTTTGCATTTTTTCAAAGTCTCAATATCTTTTTTGTATTGTGGTAATGAAAACTGGATGCAGAATTCCAGCTGTGGCCTTACTAAGGATTTATAAAGCATTTATAAATTCTTAACTATTATTATATTAAATAAATTCAATTTTTGCATGCAAATAAGAGTATTACTCCTTACAGACCTGGAAGATGTTAGAGAGATCTCGAAGGTTGAAAATATAATGGAATTTAATAGCTGTGGGTAGAAAGCTCTGAACCATTGTCTGGTGAAGCCGTATTGCAGCTTGAATCAAGGAAGGTCCATGATTCAATATAGATGAATTAAAATTATATAACTGAAAGTGGAAATCAAGAATCTTGCCATAGATGGTGCTCAGAGCATCAGCAGAGGGAAAATTCATAGCAAACACAGCAAAATGCCTCTAAAATATGAAGAAGATATTAGATTTTAGTGTTTGTGATATTGTTATATGACTAACTACTTAAGAACACAATAGTGAACCAAGGACAACTTTAATAAGATACACTTGGCATGAGAATCCTCATGCAATTTTACTTTCAAATCTACAAGAGCTATTTCTAAGTGAACAACTTCACATGATGCTCTCATAAACAATAAAAATGAAAAAAGAAATATACGTATTGCTAACCAAGTATGTAATTTTTTATATGACCATAAAGGTTCTCTGTCCTATTGCAAGGTTTGGATGCCCAATCCAAGAACACTGTGTTATTCTAGTTGATTATCTAAAGACATAAGGTGATCTGCTTATACATTATTACTTTCCAAAACTTTGCACTATAAAAATCTACCCTTATTTAGACAAATGTATATGGAATAGCTACACCTGCTTAATACCAACTAGATTAAGGTGACCAGAGGTCCCGATTTTGTCGGGACAGTCACGATTGTGCACAATTTGTCCCGTGTCCCGGGGCATTCTTAAAAAGTCCCAATTTTGTGACCGGACCCGGAAGTAAGCCTTTCCCGCCCCCAGCCCTGTATACCCGTCCTGGCCGGCCGGTATTTTGTCCCTTCTGTCTCCCCGTTGCTCAGAAAAGCAACTTCGGGAAGGTGCTAGCAGGCAAGTTCTAGGACGCCTGCCGCCACCAAAGGACCTTCCCGGAGTTGCTTTTCTGAGCAACGGGGAGACAGAAGGGACGTAATCTCCTTTCATTCTCCCTCTGCCTCATTCACTCGTTCAGGCAGCAGAGAATGAAAGAAAATCGCATAGCTGAGGACAAAGGAGCCTGCAGCTTCCTTCATTCAAACATTCAGGCAGTGGGCATGGGGAGGGGGGCTTTCTCACATGCCTTCTTTCTCTGAAGCTGCGCCGGATTCAGCAAACCGGGCAGCGCGTGCCCTTGGGATTGTGCAAAAGCCGAAGAACAGGAGGCGAGAATTTGGGTGCTGCACAAGGCCACAGGCACAACCTACCCTCTTCTCTCTGATAGCCACCTGGTTAAAAAGGAGGAGGCGGCTCCGCTGGTCCGGAACCCATCCGAGAAGACGAGGAATGCAAGGGGGATTCCTCCCCCCACAGATGGGCTCCGGACCAGCAAAGCCTCCTCCTCCTTTTTAACCAGGCGGCTAACAGAGAGAAGAAGCCTGTGGGCTTATGCAGCAACCAAAGATTGCCTGGTTAAAAAGATTGCCTGGTTAAAAAGATTGCCTGGTTAAAAAGATTGCCTGGTTAAAAAGATTGCCTGGTTAAAAAGATTGCCTGGTTAAAAAGATTGCCTGGTTAAAAAGATTGCCTGGTTAAAAAGATTGCCTGGTTAAAAAGATTGCCTGGTTAAAAAGATTGCCTGGTTAAAAAGATTGCCTGGTTAAAAAGATTGCCTGGTTAAAAAGATTGCCTGGTTAAAAAGATTGCCTGGTTAAAAAGATTGCCTGGTTAAAAAGATTGCCTGGTTAAAAAGATTGCCTGGTTAAAAAGATTGCCTGGTTAAAAAGATTGCCTGGTTAAAAAGATCGCCTGGTTAAAAAGATCGCCTGGTTAAAAAGATCGCCTGGTTGAAAAGGACGGAGAAAATCCCCTTCGCCGAAGCTCGAGAGGCAAGCGCTGCCTTCACCTGCCAGAATCTCTGGAGAGAACTTTGCAACTAGTTGAGGAGCAGCGAGCGGCGGACTTGAGCGTTTGCATGCATTCAGCCAAGGTCCTGCTGAGCCCCATTAATTTGGACGACCTGATGGATTTTACGATGGATGTGCACCCCGGGAGGTGTTGAAGAAGGACAGGCAGCTCAGCCTGATCCAGGACAACAGGCGCGACAGCAGCTTACAGACAGAGACAGAGAGACACACACACACATAGAGTGGGAAACATACACACACACACAGGGGGAGGGAGGGAGGAGAGACAGAGAGAGACAGACACACAGAGAGAATGACAGAGAGAGAGAGACAGAGAGGGAGGGAGATAGAGGCAAAGAACCACACAGAGAGTGAGAGACAAACAGATAGAGAGAGAGGGGGGGAGGCGCTGAAGGAGTGTTTATGCATAGAAGGGGGATTTAAAAAACTTCGGAGTGAATCCAGGAAGAGGGAAGAGATGGACTGGCTTTTTGCTCCAATTTCTGAGCCCCTAGCTGTTAGTGACGGAGGAGGAGGAGGACGAAGAAAGGGGTTGCAGGCTGACAGCTCATTCTGTGGCGTTTTTAAAAAGTCCATTTTTTTAAGCAGGAAAGGAAAAATCTGCAAAAAGTCACAGGGAGCTCCTGGGATTGTTCCTCACAAAGCATCATGGTCACAGAGAATGCAAATGAAGGTGCTTTTCTCCCTGCCTGACTCCATGTCCTTGTATTCAAATCGGAGTCACGCTGAGTCCCATTCAGAGGGCAGAGGGACGCTGTGCTTTTTTGTTTTGTTTTACCTATGTTCTCACAACCATGCAAAGGTGGGTTTTGTGTTTAATCAAGCCCCCCCCCCCGGTCAATGGTGTCCCTCTTTACCAATCTGAAAATCTGGTCACCTTAAACTAGACCTATTATAGTTCTATTGGAGGGTGTAATTTGAAAAACAGAAATGCTATTAAAACATGATGGGACAGAGAATTGAGTTCCTTTCATGGTCCAAATACCTGGGGCTTTAATTGCATGAGTGTAGCTCTCATCTTGACTTTTCTAGTCTCTCCCCTTGGTGGGTACCCCTGGTTACTATGCTGAATTTCAAGTTTTAAAGTGGTAGAAAATAGAATAACAACCCTATTTGTTTAAGCACTCTACCCAGACAACCTTCATGTTTATAAACACTCTGTCCTCATAGAAATTAGCCAAAATTGTGAGGTGTTTTAATGAGTTGGAAGCAGTGGTTGGATTCAAATTAATTCACTACTGGGTGTGTCTTGGTGGGTGTGGCAGGGGAAGGTTACTGAAAAATCCCCATTTCCTCAGGAGGCAGAGAATAGATGGGGGTGGGGCCAGGCAGAAGTGGTATTTACCAGTTGTCTGAACTACTCAAAATGTCCACTACCAATTCTCCAGAATTGGTCACAACCTGCTGAATACCACCTCTGGTTGGAAGCTATGCATGCTACCATAACAGCAGACCTTCCTTTACTATCTGTCTGTCTCCTGAATAGAAACTGACATGCTCCACATTTATCTTTATTTCTAATTATGCCTTTCATAGTTGCCCTGAAGGAAAAAAAAATAGTCTCTGCTTTCTTTCTTTTGTTTAAAAATGCATTCAACTGCCAAGAAAAAAAAATGCAAAAGTCATAATGCCTGTCACATACTTTAAAAAGTCCAAAGTATCGAGCAGCATTCGTATCTGCTGGTATGAATGGGCAAAAGAAATGTCATGATATGTGTGTTGTGTATGCTTCCTTACATACTTAGGCTGATGTTGTGATGCAAAAATGGGAGGGCAGAGCTTTACAGTGACATCATAACATGCATTCTCTTATTTTGGTGTCCTCATGATTAAGAACTGATAGCTATGTTTATCCCTTTGCATTACTGATATTGTTTTGTAAGACAAAGGATCATCTGACAAGTCTTCTGCAAACTGAAATAAATTTTAGGCAGCTGTATATACTTCACATATATATGCTATGTTATGCTGTGCTGTGCTGTTTCCTGTTATGTTATGATGTTATTATTATATTATATATTATGTTATTATATGACAAAGGTTCAAACAGTGAAAGTATGATTTTTTTCCAGTAGTAAAAGCTGAGTACTGAAGAATTGATGCTTTTGGATTGTGGTGGTGATGGAGAAGACTCTTAAGAATCCTTGGACTGCAAGGAGATCAAATCACTTGATTCTAAAGGGAGTCAACCCTGACCATTCAGGATAGATACTGAAGCTGAAGCTCAAATATTTTGGCCACCAGATGAATCATTAGAAAAGCCCTTGATGTTTGGAAAGATTGAAGGCAAAAAGAGAAGGGGACGAAAGGATAAGGATAGCTATGGTTCATAGGGTCCAAAGAGTCAGACAAAAGTTGGCAACTCAACAACAACTAATATACTTTTTAAAAGAGGTATGCATAATATTACTTGAAGTCGCGGGTTGATGGTAAAACTGCCAACAATGGGATTCATGCAGGCAACATACTGACAATGATTAATTTCTTTCACATTTAATGTCTGTCTATCATACCTAAGGAGACAAAAAGTGTGTTTAATATTTATGATTGATTTCAAAATGAGTAGGACAATATCCTCCCATATAATAACAATGTTGGTCTCACACAATAGATATAGCCATCAGCTTTCATTAGTAATTAATCAAACTTAAATCTCTAGAAAACAAATACTTCTATATTTAAAATTCTTTAGAAATTTGGAAAAGCTTAAATGAAATGTGTTACTTCAAACAAGCATTTTCATAATAAAGAACACATATTTCAGTTCAGAATATTAATAATTTCATAAGAAGACTTGGCAATGGCTAAGAGCAGGAAAATTGAAGAAAAGGCAGAGGGTCTAATTCAGGTTAGACGAAGCCTTAAAAACAAATGCATACAAAACCAGAATTGAGAAGGCAACAACAGAGAGCAAATGTTGCATTTACAAAGAAGCTGAAGACACAGTGGACCACCTAGATAGCTGATCCAAGAAGAGTACACAAAACTGATTACAAACAATGTCATAACAAAGTAACAACAATAGTGCATTGAAAAATCTGAAAGAAATACTTGCCTATATGCAGGAAGTGGTGGGACCATAAAGTAGACAAAATAATAAAAAAAATAAAAAAGTTAGTCCTCTGGGACTTAAGAATTCAAACAGACAACATCTACCATATTTTCCCCAAAATAAGACCTGGTCTTATTTTCTTTTGGGCCCCAAAATAAGCACCAGGTCTTATTTTCAGGGGATGTCTTACCCGCTTATCTTAGGACCACTGCAGCTAGGACTCCCATGCCCCAACACCTCTTATGCCACTGTATAACTTCTTCTGTGGCCATCTGAAGAGGCCATGTGGCACATTGTGCCAGTGCTGTCATTCATGGAAGGGGGCTGCGTTGCACATTGTGCTGTTGTATGCACAAGCAGTGCCACTGATGAGATGTGGCATGTGGTCTCCAGCTGTGAGCAGTGGCACTAATGCAACACACTATGCAGTGTCCAGACATAAGCAGTGGCACCAGCGTGATGCCGCAAGTGGTGTCTGGTTGCAAACAGCCACAGATGTTGGGCAGCAGTACAACAGGTGTCAGGATATGGGGGAGCTAGCTGCAGCACTCCTAAGGTAAGAGGGTGCAGGGCAAGTGGGTCAGTTTTACCCCCCACCCTAGCTTGATTTTTACCCATGTGCCTCACCCCATCTCATATAACCAGACCATGGGACAGAGTGTGTGGGGTCTTAACTAGGTCTTATTTTGGAGGTAGAGCAGCTGTGAAATCCTCTGAGGTCTGCTATCGGTTCGGTGAGTGCACATGCATGCACGCTTTGCATGCATGATGCCTGAGGCATTCTGCATCATGCTAAAAAAGGAACATTTTGAAGCCCTCTGAGTCTGCAAAGGTAAGTAGAACAGTGAGGGGAGGGGAATTCACTCTGCCAGACGATTTAGATTAGGTAGAAAGCAGGTAATCCAATGATTCTAGCTAATATAAATCATGCATCACAGCTGATAATCGGAAATACTGGTTCGCCCGAACTGGTAGCATTTTTTACTACCATGGTCAGGCAAACTAGTCCAAACTGGTAGCATTTCACCCATGGGGTAGAGGTTATATTAGGCGCACATGTAAAAATCAAGCTAGGGATTATTTTCAGGATAAGTCTTATTTGGGGGGAAACACAGTATCACATAACACTTAAATCTGGACAGTGAATATTGCAGCAGAGTAGAAGAAAAAGAACTATAGAAGGTAATAAAAGGCAAGGATTTGCAAATAAAAATAAAACAGCTCTAGCTGTAATAGGTATTTTGGATGCAAACCCAAAACCCAAAACAACTGGAGTACCATCTACTTGAACACCATCACTATTGATAAAATCTCCACCATTCAATTTCAAAAGGTTCAAAAGGCAGCTTTGCTTACTGGAAAGCTTACACCATGAAACAACATCTACCTATCCCAAAACCTTGAGGAATGATAGGTTGATAAAAATATTAAATCCTGTCTAAATATCAAGCTGACTGTGCAAGCAATCATTATCATAAAGACTTACCAATGTCTATAATCTATGTGCTGTCGAATTAGTGTGTGAGGTTGAACTGTCCCATAAACGTCTACTTCTGGCATGTTCAGGTCGTCAATAAAATAAATCAATTTTTTGTTTCCTACAGGACCATAGTTACGGCCAGCTTTTTTCTCCAAGGATTTTTCAAGAATCCCTAAAATGTGTTATGGCGCATGATTATTCAATAATATAAAATAGATCTACAATTAAAATTCAATTACTGAATACATTTATATCCTGCTTTACTACTAAAAATATATCGAGTAGCTTTCCAACAAAGAAAACATAAAATATGTTCATGAAAAAAGTGCTTAAGCTATAAAATAACCAAGTAACAATACCAAAACAGAAGAGGTCATTGTACTGGAATTAAGTTGCTCTTGTTAGGGCAATAGTGCTTTCTTCATCCTTTCCAGATTGGAAATGTTTTCGGCTCATTTTATAACACTCTAAGATGCTGACTTAAAGAAAATTTTCACTGAACATAAACTGTGCTGCTGATTGATTGGAAGTTATTCTCATTTCTGACTTATGTAATTTAGCAGTTGTTAACGTATTTAACAGTGCATTTTCCTTTAAAAGGCACTTTATTAGCGGCAAAAATTACTAATTATTTGAATATAATTGTGAAGAAACATTGACCAACATTTATTTATTACCAGTAACAAATTATTTTAAAGAATAATCATAATTTGAAATATAATTATAATGTAATTTGAATGAATTATAAATTGTTTAATGATTATTGGACTGAAATATCATTAAGTATTTTCCTTAAAAACAGGTAAACCTTAACATATTTAACATCCTTATTCATAATTTTTTAAATCTCTTTCTCCCTCACTTGCACTGATATACGTATCACATATTCACAACATGTACCAAAGAATAATTCACAGAACATATTTCTTACTTCAGTTACATGCCTCCCCCACAAAAAAAACTTTCATGAGCTTTATTCCGGGTTATCACTATCCTACAATAACACTAAAATTGGGTACATGTGTTTATATATACATAGCATGTGCTCAATGTACTGTAATAATCTTATTAAAACAGCAGGCATATCAAATGAGTTCAGTGACCTTACTGCCAGATTTTAAAGTATTAAGTCTTGAATTATAATTCTCCAAATAGTATTAATTGGTTTGCAAGTTTGGGCTCCTGAAACTTTTTTTAGCTGTGCTCTTCATGTGTAATTTTTTTGGATTTTTTTATTTACGATTTATAGGCCGCCCTTTTCCCTGAGGGGACTAATCTAAGTATACTTTCCAGAAAGTATTCCAGAAATACTGACAAGTGGATGAGTATAAGGTGTGCTATATTTTAAATTAACAAAGTGCATTATCTTCCTGGGATGTTAAAACTTTTGCTATAATTGTAAATCAGGATACTTGAAAAAGAAAGATATGCATTTTAAATATGTTTCTTATTCATATTTGCAAATGAGAACAATTGGAACAAAGTAAATATGGTTACAATTCAGCACCAGCATTTTGTGTGAGAGAAGGATCACTTCCATTTTGAAAACAGCTTCCTGGAGCCAGTCCTTTTACTGATAGCAATTATGATCTATATAATAAACAGGTGAAATATCATCATATCCTTGAGCTACATAGGACTACATTAAACTATAAGTGCTTAGATGTTGCAACTATTGTAAAAGATGACAGGAAGACGAACGAAGATGATTGCCATTTGTTTATCAGGCAAAATTTAAAACACCGATATTAAGCTTCAAATTATTTAGGATGTCTGAAGATGTCTCCATTGTCTTTCTAATCTACAGTTCTATAAAGGGCTTTTGACCACTGGCTCTAAAACTGTGGAATGTAGTTTCTCAGCTTTTTGCCACCATTCTTCCTTCCTTATAATACCAGTCAAAATATAACCCCTAATTTTGATTTCCCTTCATGAATGATTTTAACAAATATTTTTCATTATTGCCTTGAATAGTTGCCTTGAATCTTCACACAGAGTGGAAAGGTACAGTATCAGTCAGAACAAATGTTCTGCAAGAGTCTTGAGGAGTAGGAAGGGATGGGATAAAAGATACAGTATAGTATCCTTGATTGCTGAATAATTTTTACATGCTGGAAAAAATAAAAAAGGAAGATAAACAGAAATGGTGAAAAGGAAAGAGCACTCAGATCAAAAGAGGTAAGAAGCAAAAGCAAGGTCAGTCATAAAGAACTCAGATGACTGACTATACGCTAATGCTCAAAGTGACAGCCTGAATGATAACAATAGAGGAGGCTTACTTTGTAATGTTGCTGAAGTGGTGTAATAATTGAATGGAACTTTTGAGACCAGAAAATCTTTTGAAAGGCTGGCAAGGCATTTTCCAATAAGCAATGTTTTGCCTACTCCAGCGTTCCCAACCAGCATCACTGGCTTGCTTTTTTCCAATAGCAGTTCCACAAAATATTTAAGACATATGGTTTCAGATGTGTGAACAAGCTCTGTCTAAAACACACACACACACATAAATACACAAACCAATGCAGGCAGTCAACATATTGATGTTAATATGCTATTGAAATCTATTTTAAATATCACTTACTACAGAGTGCAGTCAATGTGTTTGTACAACATAAAAGTTTTAACATTTTTGATTATTTGTAAAGATCTGAATATTAGAACAAAAAATATGGAATTTAAATAATATGTTCCTTTCTTCTAAGCATCAATGTAGTGGTCCTTGTTGAACTGTATATAATAGGATACAATTTTGGACCATTCCAATATGGAATTTTTATTTTATTTTAATGGCTATTATAAGGAAAACATTTATAAAGTTTCCAAAAAGAATAATAATAAAGATTCAATAGAACACTAACCTTTCATTTAATTAACATATTAAAATTGATTTTAACAAAATATAATAAGATTGTGCACTGATATTTTTTTTACAATAAGAGCTGATGATAATTCACATTGGCTATATTTGTATGTAACAAAAAAACCAATATTTTTTATTGTTTTAGCTTTGACCTTATGTGTTTTTTCTCTTTCCTACTTTCACTCACATAAAGAAATCAGAAACTTTGCTTTAGGTCTCTGAAATGTAGTTCCATGAGCTTTCTTCACTATATCCTTTTGTAAATAAATGAAACTATTAAATGTTCTCACCATATCAATTTAATTGGTTTCCATTAGTTTCTTTCCCCTGTTGTTAGATTCAATATAAAAACAGCACTTATGTGTACTGTTTATAGATTTTAAAAGAGGCATGCTTTTAGGAAAAAAATGAAAATAATAAAGATAAAACCTCAAAGTCCCTATATTCATCTCTTATTTTTTATTAACAAGGAAATAAAATACCTGCAAGGGTGTTTCTGGATCCATTACAAAACTGCTAATTTTATCATTCCAAGGGAAAAATTTCGTAGTTTGGGGGTCAAGATAATAGTCAAATATTGTACCATGAGAAGGAAACTTCACAGATTTCATCTCTTTAAGCCACCATTGACTGAATTCAGCTTTGTAACTGTAAAGCTATAAAATATTGATTTTATTATCTAACTTGTACAACCATTTAGCCATTAAGTGTACATTATCTGGGAACATACATCCATATTGTGAAATAATTTAAATTGCATACTATCAAACACTTTCATTACTTCAAAACAGGAAAATATTTCTACTGGGGAGCATTTCTTTAGATGATTTTATCCTTAAAAACAAAACCAGTTACCAAACAATCTAAACCTGTATGTGGAATGTCTTAAATTCCATTTTCACATTACTTTACTAATCATGAACACTTCTGAAGAAAATAAGAAAAAAATCATTGAATATATCTGTCCTAATAATTTTGGAAAATTATTTTGATTTATGTGTTGCACAACATACATATTGGTTACTTCGTGTGGTTTTTTTTTTCATTTTCAACCAAAAAGAACAAGTTCCTGTGAGATGGTACAGGTAGTCCTTGTGTTACAACAGTTCATTTAGTAATCATTCAAAGTTATAATGGCCCTGAAAAAAGTGACTTATGACCATTTTTCTCATTTACAACTTTGTATCATCTCCATGGTCATGTCATCAAAATTCAGACACTTGGCAACTGACTCATATTTATTAGAGTTGCAGTGTCCTGGGGTCATGTGATCACCTTTTGCAAACTTCTGACCAGTGAAGTCAATGGGAAAGTCAGATTCACTTGCAACTATGTTACTAACTCAACAACTGCAGTGGTTCACTTTTCAATTGTGGCAAAAATGGGCCTAAAACATGGGGCAAAACTCATGTAACAACTGTCTCGCTTAGCAACAGAAAATTTGGGCTCAAATGTGGTCATAAGTCAAGGATTACTGTATCACATTTCACAACTTTCTACATAAACACCTATGTTAACTCTATGCGACACCTCAGATCCAAAGGAAACAAGGTGTTTTAGACCATATAGAGCTGCAAATGTGTCTGCTTGCACATTCAAGCAGCTGTAGGTATTATGTCCACTTTTTTCCCCCTTCAAACCTAACACGCTGTATAAGCAGGGGCGGGATTCAAAATTTTTAGCAAGGAGTAAACTTTAACTAGGAGCCATAGTGGGTGTGGGCTAGTTGATCTCTTGCAGCATGGCGAAGGGGTGTTTTCGTCCTCCTTGGGCTCCAGATGTTTTACTTGACCTTCCAGGAGGGCAAAAATGACTTCCCCAGGCTCCGGAGGCCCTCTGAAGATTGGAAACAGCCCCATTTCCGGCCTTCCTGAACTTCTAGTAGGCCTGTTTTTCGCCCTTCTCAAGGCTCTGCACACGCCCTGTACTTACTTGGGCCGTGTGGGAACTCCTGAGTGTGGGAACTCCTGAGTGGAGCATGGTGGGGTGGGTGGGGCAAGTCAGGAGTGGGATTTGGGTGTTCTCCGAACTGCACAGAATCTTAGCTAGAGGTTTTCCTGAACCACTGAAAACCTCCAACAACCCATCCTGGGTTATTTCTTATACCATATATGATGATCTATGATGTCAGTTTATCTTCATTCAGTTTATCTACAAACATCTTGTGCCACTTATGGCCTTTATTGTGTAATTTATTTCTGTTCAACTTCCAGCCAAGTTACGTGAAGCATATAAAAGCCTGTTCAATTCTTTTTAGCATTTTTTTCAAGGATCATGACCCACTTTTAAATTGGCATTATTATTTATGGCACGGAGGCTTAAATAAGACATTTAATTTTCTTGATTTGATTTAATTCAATCCATCCTTTTTTTACTGACCCTGTTGACTATATATTTATTGCACGAGTGAAAGACCATTTACAACAACGTTATCTGAATAGGCCCCCCTGTCCCCCCATTTGGAATTTAAACAAGCTGATTTTTGACATACCTGGTCTTGAAATAGAGCCCCACCAAATGCCCATACACAGGCAAAGGCAAAATATATTTCGTATAGGTCTCTAGGTCCATCGGGGGACATATTTTCAGGGATCAATAAACAGTCAAGGAGAGTACAAAGAGTCTACAAAAAAAATAGAGGAAAATACAAAACATTGATCTAGATGGAAACATATATCTTATGTGGATTAAGCCACTCAGAACTGTTATAGATGATAAGATTGTCACAATGTTTTTTTTGTTTTGCCATATGTGCTTATACTCTGAGACCTACGGTAGACTGACTCTTGTCAGTAAAACTCTACTATGCATGTCCATTTGCCTTCTTCTTTCTCTTTCCTTTTCTTTGTTTGCCTGCTGAGGAGGTAAGCTAGGAACTTTGCCAAAATGTAGTTATTAGCTAGTAAGTTTGTTTGTTATTTATTTTACAATAAAATGTATTTTCTTAGAATATACCTCGGGTTAATTTTTTTAATTGTAAAGTATACTTCAAGGAAAAACCACGGTTCATCCTTCACTAAGCACAGGGCTGAATTTCCAACCCTCACAAAGATGACCACATTGGTCTATAAAAAAAGAAATTATACCACAACAAAGCAGATTATTGAGCTTAATTACATCAATATTCAAAATGATTTCACGCAAAACATATTAAACTTTTTCTTTTCCTCTCATCATAATGAAATGAAAAGCAAAGAGAGTGACAGCAACAACATAAAGATCTTGACACTATATTGTGTTATGCAACGTATGACCCTGAACCCTTCCAGGATTGTATCACTGAATTCAATAGTAATCTACAGTTTTCTGTAGTCAGTTGTGGGTTCCTACCCATTCTGACTGGTTCGGCCGAACTGGTAGTAGTTTGGTGGCCTGGGTTGCTGGAATTGGCAGCGCCCTAGGCCTGCTATGCCCCCGAACCAGAGCCTATTGCACCACCATCTTGTTTTTGGTTTCTGCGCATGTGCAGAACAATTTTAATTGTACTGCACATGCACACGAAGCGCACATCAAGTACTCGTGGTTGGCATGCTTATGAGCAAACCAGCAGTAGTGACTGTCATAACCCAATCCTGTCTGTAGTAGTTCTTTTTCCAAAACACAAATGGATGTGTTATACTGTAAGTAAGATAATTCTGTTTTGAGTTTAAAATTCCAAACCCCAAGATACCAAGAGTCATTGTGTAAATTGGTCAGCTACATAAATTTGTTTAATAAATAAACATTTTATATGCAAAATTATAGTTTTTGACTTTCTAATAATTCATTCTTTCATAATGATAACAAAGGTCTCAGAGCCTTTTTTATAAAAATGAAGTCTGTCTAAAAAATAAAAATCCTGGTTTATGTCCAGAGAACATTAAACATCCCCAAAACAGGAAGAAAAAAAATCCTTACACCTAGTGAGCACTAACAGGAAACAGGTTGCATGACTGAATACAGGAGCTTTCTTGAAATAGCCATGTAAAGCATTTTCTTGCAATTGATTCCATAACTGTATAATTATATCATTCATCTTGATTGTAATACGACATACACCATAATAAGAGTTTTTCTCCCATACAGTCTGAAATAAGCATACATGTTTGCTACTATACAGTATAAATTAAAGATAAAGGTAAAGGTTCCCCTCACACATAGGTACTAGTCATTCACGACTCTAGTGGGTAGTGCTCATCTTCATTTCAAAGCCGAAGATGTCTCTGTAGTCTTGGGGCCGGCATGATTCAACACCGAAGGCGCACGTAACACTGTTACCTTCCCACCAAAATGGTCTCTATTTTTCTAATTGTATTTTTACATGCTTTTGAACTGCTAGGTTGGCAGAAACTGTGATAAGTAATGGGAGCTCACTCCATTACATGGCACTAGGTATTCGAATTGGCGAACACTCGGCATTTTAGCCACTGAGCCCCGTGTCCCTTAGATAACATAGATACATAAATACCTCTACATCATAGATAACATGATTTATTTCATTCAGCCTTTCAGAGAACTTCCAGGGTATTATACAAAAGGACATTAAACAAAAACAAAGAAGAACCCCCCATCTAAATAAAATCAATTATCCTAAAAGAAATGAACTCTTTTTGTCCTTCAAACTGCCTAATGAACATATTTTCTAAGATAAGACAGCAAGGGGATCAAATGTTGACAGAATGATAATTGGTGGCACTGCCATTGAGCCAATTTACTCCTGACTTCCACACTATAAACTTTATCTCAGGTAGACCCTCACAGCTCATGAGTGGAAATGAACTGGAGGAAACAATATTTGCCAATTGAATAGCAATAGCAATAGCACTTAGACTTATATACAGCTTCACAGTGCTTCACAACCCTCTCTAAGCAGTTTACAGAGTCAACATATTGCCCCCAACAATCTGGGTCCTGATTTTACCGATTTGGAAGGCTGGAGGGCTGAATGAACCTTGAGCCAGTGAGACTCAAATTGCCAAACTGCTGGCAGCTGATGATAAGCAGAAGTAGCCTGCAGCACTGCATTCTAACCACTATACCAGTGCGGTTCATAGCTGAAGCTTTTCTTTAATACCATCTATATATCTCAGAACATATTAGAATAAAAGAGAAACCTTATATTACACCCCTTTTTGTAGTATTTCATGGGTCTGAGAATTATTTATTCATGATATCCCCACCTTATCTGGAGTCAATTTTAGTTTTCTAGCCCTCATTCCATTCTTTAATTCCTAAGGAGAGCTATTGATGATTTAAAGGATTTCATTAGATTCAAGACACCATAGCTTAAATGTATGGATTACCATTCCAAGGGCTTTATATAAATATTGATCATCAGAGGAGAAAGTCAAGAATCTAGTAAAACCACGTAACATGGGTACTGATATGAGTATTGCTAAAGAGAAACCTCATTTTGAAGAGGTAGTAATGACATAGGAATATATACATTATAGCCAGAAGTTACCTGAACTCTTTAGGTAGATATCACGATGGGCACCTTTTTGTTTAGAATGGAAAAAAAAACCATTTGATTCTAAACTTTTATAATTGCCCATCAAAAGATACTTTATACATGAGTGTAATATGGTTGTCTTTTACTTCACATTTTCCATAACCATTACAATAGGATAGTTCTCAATAAAAAATACTTCCCTATTTGTAAATATTTTTATTACTTAACTAAGCATCTTAATTAAATCTGATACAGTGAAAATCATACCTGCACAATGCTATTCTCAGAGATGGGAATTATAGTTTTAAAGTTTGTTCTCAGTTGATCTAAACATGGAGGAACATATTTATCAAAGAGAATAGTCAAATTTGCTTTTTCAGATTGATCTTTCCTTGATTCTATCCAGCTTGCAACATATCTGGAAAAGAAAAACCCAGTGATTTCTCCCAAAATCCACATGTCACAATACAGAGGTTAGCACAATTTTCTATACTAGGAAAGCAGAAGACATTTGTTCAACTAGCCTATTGATAAATACATTTGATAGGTATTTATATTATCTATACCAGGGGTGTCAAACTCGACTTCATTGAGGATCACATCAGGGCTGTGGTTGACTTTGGGGGGCCAGGCGTGTAGGGCCAACTGGGTAGGTGTCGCCAGCTTGACACCACTCACTGGGTGTGGCCAACTGGGTGGGCATGGCCAACTGGGTAGGCGTGGCCAGCTTGACACCACTCCCCAAACTGCGGGCATTTTTCCTCTTTGCATTGGGTAGACCTGTCCAAAGCCATGTTGGCTTGATGTTTCCTCTTCAAATTGGGTAGACCAGGCTGAAGTGATGACAGCTGGCTTGCGGGCCTTGTGTTTGACACCCCTGAACTATACTAACTGAATATTACTTAATTCTTAAAACATTATTGGTATGCCCTATCAGAATACTTTAAGGCTCAGCACTAAGTATTCATATGTGTATTTTGGAGGTTGTTCAGTGCCTTTCTGGCTTAATTTTTAAAACAATGATTTTATTTGAAAAAAATTAATGGAAAATTAGCATGTTGCAAAACAAATTGACATACTCTAGAATTATACGTAGGCAAAAGAATATTCCCATGTAGGTCTTATTAGTTAAACAAAACAATGGCTCCAAAGAGTACATTGTTCATTTGCCCAGAAACAAGGCAAAGTTCATCTGAGAACTAGGATCCTGGAAGATTAGAGAGAATAGTTGCAAGTTTTCTCACATTCAGCAGAGGAACAATTTTGCTAACATATAAACCATGGGTCTTCAAACTATGGGCCGAAGCCTGCGCAGGACCACGAGGCTGCCCCATCCACATCACCCTGCCCACCCTTCAGCTGAGTGTAGGACTTAACTTTGTGAGCCCTGAGGGCTGAAACTGAAAGGTAAAGCCAACAATTTTGGCCTACAGAAATGTTCTGGAGCAGGGGGCAGGGTGAAAAACAGGGTGCACAGAAGGCCAAAATATGGGTGAAAACGGCCTGATTTTGATCGAAAATGAGCCATTTAGCCTATTTTTGGCCTGCAGAATGCTTTGGGAGGTGGGGGAGGGTGAAAAACGGGGCGCACAGACACCCCAGGAGGCCAAAAAACTGGTGAAAATGGCCTGTTTTTCACCTCCCCTACCTTCAGAAAATAGAGAGAGAGAGGGAGATGGAGGGAGGGAGGGAGGGAGAGACAGAGAGATTTCTCAAGCTCCTTGAGGCTGAGAAGAATTGCTGCAAAACTGAGTTTCCTGAAGTGGACCACTAGACTCCTAAACAACTGAAAAAATGATCTAGTAAAAAGAAAAGGCAAACAAAAGAGCAACATGGAAACAAAAGAAAATAAAACACCCCCAGGAGAAAAACAAATTAAAGTTTACTATGTGTGCATTGTTCAATTGTTCAATGTTAAGTTGGCCATACCCACCTAGACACATGACCACCCAGTCACATAACCACCTAGCCATGCCCACCCAGCCGATCTGCCCCCCCCCAAGAGTCTGAGGGACTGTGAATTAGCCCCTTTTAAAATGTTTGAAGACTTCTTGATATAACCCTTCTATGGCTGTAATTTTATTAACAATCTCTGACATCATCTCAACATTTCAGATGTCTCCAGTCTGCTGTTGAGTGTTTCAGCAATCAGACAATATTGAATAAATTTCTGATTTCAAATAATACTGGAACATGTTTTAAAGAGAATTGTAGGCAGCACAATATACTGTAGCTGAATTAAATGAATGCATATAATTTAATCTGTTGAAATATTAATGATATGCTTTTCAAATAAAAAGCTTTAAGCAGTAGCAATTTATGTCAATAATTTTATAATCACAATTATTTTATAATAAATAAAATGTATTGTATACATTTTACAATACATAACAATAACAATTATATCATACAATAACAATAATGTTGATAGAGAAGCAGAAATAGGTCATAAAGAAGAAAACCCCAAAAGCAATTTGGATAAAGTTTGCCTTGGTTTGTAATCTGGTGACATTGCATATTTCACATTAAAATGAAAAACTCTTATGCAAGAATAAGTTAATAAAGATTACGTACGGATTCCAACCAAGATCCTGTGGATTTACATACAGAATTCCTGCTCTTGACACTGTAGCAGGGGTGGCTGTTTTCAAATGGTGTATCTCAAATAGCAGTCGCATTGATGGAGTCAAAGGAACCCGTTCATTGCTGGCAAGTGTCAGCACCTATGAATGTGTAGAACAATGCAATGTTACTCTCACAATAAAACCCACTGCATTCATTTTTATAGTAATCTAAAAATATATTTCTGATATTATTATATTATATTATATTGCTCAGTTCATGTCTAAGGATCCATTAATAAATTCAATACATTGTGAGTTCATAAACAAAGACCCAATCAATTACAAAACAATGCCATCAAATTCTAAGGGAAGAATACAACAGAAGTTTATATTTAAGGTTATGATTAAATATTTGAAAAGAAAAACAGAATTAGTAGTACATGGTTTGTAATCTTTTTATTTAAGATTTAGCCAATCTCCACATAGAAAAGAATTCTAATTTACATAAAATATATTGCCTCTATGCATATAGACATATACCTGCAATAGACAAACTAGTGTTGTTCAGATCACTTACAACCTCTTGTGTTTAGTTATATTGGTTAAAATCAGTAGGAGCTAAAGTACTAAACCTCTGGTGTATTTCTGATCACAGATTCTTGATCTGTGCTAAAAGACTGATTTTCAAGAGAACTTCCAGAAGAAAAAAATGATGGATTGAAGACGGCTCCACAAAAAGCAGAAGCAATGTATAGAATGAGGAGCCAATGAGTAGATCAGCTTTTCAGACAAAGAGAGGAGAGATTACCCACAGATGCTCTGGACAGTTGTACATAACTTAACCATTTCCTTAATCCTTTACAGACTTTTGCTGACACTAAGACTGAAATGATGATGTTTTATGGATTTATTTATAGATAAGAGATGGGATAAAGAGATCATTGGCTGTTAATTGAAAGATTTTTTTTTATTTAAATGTCTTCAGGTGAAGGTTGCAAGCCACTTCATTATATATTTCTTTTCTTTTTCTTTACCATATCTATCTACTTTTCCTTTCTAGATCTGTTTTTGTTTTCTTTTGCATTTTTCTTTCTATTCTTCTTTTAGTTTGCATTACTTTTTAGAATTGCAATTATAATCTCTAATACAATAATTTTTAAAAGCAAGGATTAATTTCTAAGTCATAGAAAATCTTGAATTCCTACCAGTTCAACAAATTAGAAGAGAGACATATACATCTCCATTCCCTTTCCTTTTCTGACTAGTACTAGAATATAATTTAATTGCAGAAATTAATGTTAGTAAGGTTCATTCACAAGCTCAGTTTCCTGGACTAACTCATTGTTCGTTTTACTTCAGTTTAGCTCTTATTCAATGCAGAAAAAGAAAACACAATTTTCTAGTTTATTAAACAAAATGGAGATTTTTTAAAAAAATTGCAATTACTCAAGTTTTAATGTAGTGAGAAACCCCGCGGAGATTTGGACCCTCGCCTCTCTCCCGGCCTTCCGAAAAGCCATTAAAACCTGGCTGTGTCGGCAGGCCTGGGGTTGATGAGCTCCCTTCCCCTCTCGACAGGTATGGTTGTTGGTTATTTTTTTAAATACTTGTCTTGTTTCTGTATGTTCCCTTCCCCGTTTGAGTTGTTCACCGCCCTGAGTCCCTGCAGGGAATAGGGCGGCATTTAAGTAAAACAAAACTTCAAACTTCATTACCAAAAATATTTCTAACTGGATCTTCTGGTACATCACAGAAAAGAGATAGAATGTTTTAATGAATCTCAGTCACATAGAGAAGCAATTTCATGGGGGGGGGGGAGAAAAGAAAATGAATGTTAAAGGAAAAAATGAAAATGCACTTTTTTTGCTCACCTTGTTATCATCCATAACTGTATTGAGTGATTCAATCCACATAGGATCTATGTCCCCATCTAAAACAATCCATTTTGGCCAATTATGGCTCATATTTGCTTGCTCTCTCAAAAGAGAGGAAAAGAGTCCTGAGAAATGCATGTAAATAGATTTTGATAATAATGCTTAATGACAAAAAGCAAAAGTTTCTGTCTCAGATGCAAAAGAACCCAAAAAATGCAGACAACTGTTTTCATGCATGCATATGAGTTTTATTAAAGGTTTGTTTTAAATGTATACTTCATTCGGGGCAAGATCAAAAAAATTAATTCCATATGTCTAAGGTTAAGTAATTCTATAGTGGCTGAAATAAAATTATATTGCCTGTCTAGTTGTGTATCACAATGTAATGAGATTATATTAGCATGCGGATATATCCAGGTAAAGCTGACATCAAGAAAATAACATATGGGGAATATGCAGAAGGCATCATATAAGAAATTTAATGATCTATGTATGAAGAAAAAACATTTCTGATGTTTGGAAGACAATATTTTCCTATGTGAAGTATTCAATAATACGTAATGTTCAGATGCACCATCTAAAGGAAGAGTTTTATCTGTAGTATCATTTATAAATAGAACATAGTAATTATTTTCTCTATGTTGATGTTATCAGTGTTCCAGTTTGTTTCAAATAATATTTTGCTTGGTTTTCATTTCTATTTATTGATTGATAAAAATTAAAAAACCAGAAAATAAAAATATAGCATATCACAGAGTGAAGTCTTTTAACATGCTATTTATGTACACAAAAGTAAAACGGTTTTTCTTTACGGAGAAATTATATATGTATAAACTTAGTCTCCATTGATCTGTGGTAGGAAATAGAAATTTTAGCAATCTGTATTCTGATACTTATCCTGGGTAGCTTGAACATGTATGTCCTGCCAGAATTTTGGGGTTACTTTTTTACCCAACATATCATATTGGCTAACAATTAAGAGTAGTTGGGATACAATACAGTTAGAAAACATCAAATAGTGGGAGCTGGAATAAAAGTCACAATAATAACTATTATAATGTATTTCACTTGCCATCTTTCCATTCTCTTGTAGCATGATGTATGAACCCAAAGAGCTCATCAGTAGTCACAGCCTTGGGGTTCAAATCATTCCAAACAGGCTTCTGCTTCATGATCATATAAGTCTTATTCAGTGTTTTCAGAATCTGTTAAATAGAAAAAGAAAGAAAAAGGAAACAAAAAGGAAATCAAACCTTACATTTGGAGGAAAAGTGGTTTTTTTAAATGTAAATATGAACATTTCTATAAAATCTGAAGTGTAGTGTTTTGATCTTTGCACTGTATTTCAGAGGCTGGTTTTTAAGGACTTCTAGAGACACTAACCATGGGAAAGGATCTTCTAAAATTTCCCCCCACAAATCTAGAATTACAGAATTATTAATTCTATACCTTCTAGTTTTTTTCATAAATGTTTTTCATTCACATCTACCAAAATTATTTCTGTTTACATTTTAATAGTGATTCAATAATTTGCAAGGTTAGAAATGACAATGGGGCAAAAACAATAGTGCATATTAGTTTCACTTTGCGAATAAGCAGAAATAATGGGGAAATGACAAAGACAATTGTTCTCCAGAAAAATGAAAGAGAACCCATACATTAGAATTTAGTAAGCTTTGACTTCCGCTAAAAAGTAACCCTAAATTGTTAATAATTTTATCTCTGATCTGCCCTTGCATTTTTCATTAATTAATTCATTGGCTGCTGTTTCACCTTGTAACTGTGAATAGCTAACCATCTAAAAATCAATATAGTTACAAATGACAATTAAATATTTTAGTATTCATAATTAATAAAGTCTACACTCAAATAAGTATATAAATAATTTAAAACAGGTTTATCTAACCTTGTGGTCCAATGCCTGAGACAAGAGTTAGATCTTCAATGCCTTACAAAAAACAGTTCATAAGATGCTCTTGCATCAAAAGATGTTAGAAGGATTCCCCCCCACAAAGAAACTCTTTTTTTATTTGATTATTCCCTTGATAGCTTGATCATAACTATCTTTAATCGCTGGAATTTCACATTAACACAAAAATATGGATGGGCATAGTTGGGGTGAAAGCAAGTGATGTTTTTCCAATTTGTCTGGAAAATAATATTTTCAACGAAATAATAGTTGAAATTAGGAAAGGTATACTTGTACCTTGCTTTTTCCTGTTCCTGCATTTCCTACTACAAAGACAGAATGACGCACAGCCAGCAATTCCTCAAGCTGAACAACCTGCCAGTAACAACAACAATAATAACATCATCATCAACAGCAACGACCCTACACAGTTTTCTCCCACATCAACAAAGAAGACATTAGTTTTTTTCCCCATAGTAAAATATTCTCCATTGTATTCAGGAAATGGAAATGTTGTTTTGTACAATAATGATCCTAGATACCTAGATAAAGTACAGTATCAATTAGCTTCAATGGCCAATGAAGTCACCAAAATGTTTAATGGTTTTAATTTTCAATAAATCTGTACAAAGGCCAAAATTACACTTCTTGAGATAAGATAAGCAACTATATAAATATATTAAGTAAATAAATGAAATTAAAGACATAACAAATGCATTCATAAATTTGAATTAGGAGAGTTACTGTAAAAAATGTGAGATCAAGCAGAGCACCTCATTGAGCCATGCCTGGCAATACCAGTCTCCTGGGATTCCTGTGGCTTTACCTTTACTGAGTTACTAGAAAAAAGATGAATCCTAGGTCAATTATACTAGTGGCCAAGCTATTCTACTCTAGGTGCTTTCTACAGTATAATGTGGTTGCTATTTCTATGGGCTTTTCTACAAATCAAGAGCCAGATCTAAATTGGATGTTAATTCTGCTGCTTCACTTCTGTTACTGACACTTATCTATTCCTACTACAGGCAAAATTGAATGCCCTAATGATATATTGATTTTTAATATTGATAAACATTCTCCTATATCAGAAGTTTGTTCTGCCTTTTTTCTTTTTTTCCTCATCAAGCAACAGAACAAAGCAGACAACTGACAATCCTTAAAGAAGTAATATTTCCATTTTTGTACTGTATTAAAGTTTAACACTGGTAGCTAAGTATTAGCAGTACTGAATTATTTAAAAACAGAATAGGGGCAGGAATTGCATTTCCATGACAAATTAGTGCATGTGAGACATTTTATGATAATATGCTTAGATTCTAATTAACACTGAAAAACTAATATACAGCACTGCTACTGAAAGACTAACATTTTAAGGACACTTTGAGAACGTAGTAAGGTCAATAAGGATAACTTCATACCCAGCACAACCTGTCTGCAATTATTTTGATTTAATTTTTTTACAGACTGTAATTAAAAGCAATGGATTTTTTTTTTACTTTCAGAATGAAGGTCTCTTCAGGCTGTAAGTGAAGCTCCAGGGTAGATTGTTTAACCATCTGTTCAAATTGTAAGCCCCTCTTCCTTGGAACATCCAAAGCTGGAAAGAGGTCACTAATTAAGCCCATGAAAATGGGGATATCATCTGTCACTATCTTAGGCAGATTGAAGTCCCTCAAGGCTCGCATAAGTATCTAGAAAAGGCAGTAAACATTATTGTACTTAGAAAAAAGTTTCTGATCAATTTCATGGTCAAAATATACTTTTAAAAAAAGGCTAATTAAAATCCAATTAAAGGGAAATTGTGATGCAATTTGCAGTGGAGAAGAAGTATATGCATGCATGTGTGAGAGTCTCAGCGGTTACACCACAATTTCCTAAGCGGGAGACAGCATGTTCCATAGAGGGGAACAGTATGGGGAAGGGAGGAAAATACTCAGGGTAGCCACACCCTAGAGGTGTATCTATTAGGTAGAAGGTTATAAATTTAGTCTAGTGAGATTCTATCTATTAAATGTAACAAATAAAGAATTGCACTAGACTGGATTTCACCATGTTATTTTTAGGGCTTAGGCACCACAGATTTTATTATCAAAGACAAATTGGAAGACTAATGTTCCAACACACTAATGTGTTGTCTCCATGTGCAGGGGAAAGAATTCCCTGTCAGAACAGCCATGGCAAAATGCCTGTATGGGAATTTGTGACTTCAGTGCCAACATGCTTGGATTTGGAGAAGCAGATTTATGAAGTATAACTTTGCATCATGTTGCATACCTGTTCTTCAGGTCTAGTCTTATCTCCTCGCTTCAGAGAACCAGCAACTACCAAGACAGATTTAATAGCCCGAAGACCCCAATCATAGTGATCCTGTGATGAGATATATTCAGGAAAGTTTAAAAAAACATTTTCCAAATCTAGTAACTTGTCAATATTGTATTTTTAAAAACTAGAAACTAAGATATATTATTCTTTTTTTATATCATACATTTCTATACCAGTGATCTATGCTATGATAAAAATTTTAAATGAAATATTTAGTTATTCAGATCTAAATTGATTCAGATTAATCAATAAAGTAATCATGTTTAATAAATATTTACAAATAGTTATAGTGGTAAATACAGATGTCCTGGAAGCATCTGTATGTGGAGTGTGTGTGTATGCTTGTGATTGAATGATCCCACATTTTTAAATTAGTTTAATTTATTCTTTTTTACTATATTATTGTACTCTTTTAACTCTATAGTGGGGTATGTATGTGGAGAATGCCTGGCTGGTACGTTTGAGGGGATTGAGAGTGCGGCCTGGAGCCCCCTCCACTGAGTGCAGAAGCAGAAGTGGATGGGGGCCCGGATCCGCCTCTCATCCCAGAATGTTTGGTATGAATGGCCTGCTGAGAAGAACAGGGGCCTTGGGAGGGGGGGTCTACGGGGATGGGGATGGGCCACAGCATCGCGGTTATGACTGGGAGGGGCAGGTATGATGGGAGCTACAGGGCTAGCCATTACCGGGGAAGGAGGGTTCGCTATGTCACAGTGATCCCTTGTTCCGGCCCTGAAAGCTCAATTCGAGGACCAGGTGATGTGGGAAGTCAGGGTCCTGGTCTCAGGTTGCTGTTGCTAAATGCCAGGTCTGTGATTCATAAAGCTCCCCTCATCCGGGACTTACTATTAGACGAGGGGACAGACCTGGCATGTATTACTGAAACCTGGCTGGGCCATGAGGGAGGAGTCCCCCTCTCAGAAATGTGCCCAGAAGAGTTTCAGGTGCTCCACCAACCACGACACCAGGAAGGGGTGGGGGAGTGGCAGTTATTATCCGGGAGTCATTAGTTCCTCGCAGTTGCTCCAGAGACTGTCGGATATGAGTCCCTCCTTATGAAGTTGGACCTAGGGGGTCAAGTGGACTTGTTTTTGACATACCTCCCTCTCAGCTGCGTCACAACAGCCCTGCCTGCGCTCCTAGTGTCAGTAGCCGGACTGGCGGTTGAATTCCCCAGACTTATAGTACTGGGGGATTTCAACCTGCCATCTCTTGGCAAACGCTCTGATGGGGCCCAGGAGTTCATAGCCTCCATGACAACCGTGGACTTGACCCAGGTAATTCAGGCTCTGACTCACATGGCAGGACACACACTCGACCTTGTGTTTCTCTCAGGGCAGTGGAGACATGATCTGGAACTAAAGGGGATAGAGATTTTGCCCTTGTCATGGTCAGATCACTTCCTGGTGAGGCTTGATTTTGGAAGCTTCTCCCCCACTGCAGGGAAGTGGAGCCGATTAAATGGTTCCACTCCAGGCGCCTGATGGACCTATTGGGATTTCAGATGGAGCTTGGGGAGATACCTGACTCCCTTGCCCACAACCCAACTGAGTCCTTGGTCATTGCCTGGAATACAGCGGCGGATGAGGCATTAGATCGGATTGCGCTTTTGCGGCCTCCCCGTGGAAGTGGATGGAGGAGGGCACCTTGGTTTACCGAGGAACTCCGGGAGATGAAGCGCCAAAAGAGACGCTTAGAGCGACGCTGGAGGGCTAGTAACTCCTATTCCAACTGAACACTAATAAGAGCCTTTATTAGGACTTATTTAATGGCGATACGGGTGGAAAAGTGTACTCATTTTTCCGCTCTTATTGCATCCGCAGAATCTCGCCCAGCTGCCCTTTTTAGGATAACCTGCTCCCTCCTGAAAGGGAGGGATGCAGGCGAATCTTTACAGGAAAGAGCTCAAAAATTTGTTCAATTTCTGTCGGACAAAGTCACTCAGATTCGGATGGACCTGGACTCCATTTGGACAGTGCCAGCAAAGATGCCGAGGGAGGGCCTTGATCAAATTTTGTGGAGTGAGTTCCAGCTTGTCACTCCTGAGGAAGTGGACAAGGCCATGGGAGTGATGAGTGCCGCCACCTGTTTGCTGGACCGGTGTCCCTCCTGGTTGGTTTCAACCAGCAGAGAGGTGACACGAGGCTGGACCCAGCTGCCCTTAAAAACTATCATCCAGTCTCCAACCTCTCTTTCTTAGGAAAGGTTGTTGAGAAGGTGGTGGCCTTCCAACTTCGACAGACCTTGGATGAAGCGGATTATCTGGATCCCTTTCAGTCTGGTTTCAGGCCTGGTTACTGCACCAAAACCACTTTGGTCGCGCTGACTGATGATCTCTGGCGAGCCAGGGATAGAGGACATTCCTCTATCCTGGTGCTTCTTGATCTCTCAGCGGCCTTCGATACCATTGACCATGGTATCCTTCTGCAGCAGTTGGAAGAGGTGGGAGTGGGAGGCACCGTTTTACGGGGGTTCTCCTCTTACCTCTCTGGCAGGTCACAGTCGGTGTTGGTCGGAGGATAGAGATCGATCCCTAGGCCCCTTAAATACGGGGTGCCGCAGGGCTTGGTCCTGTCCCCCCTCCTATTTAATATCTACATGAAGCCACTGGGTGAGATCATTCGCCAGCACAGGATTAAATACCATCAGTACGCGGACAATACACAGTTGTATCTGTCCGCCCCGTGCCAACTCAGTGAAGCGGTGGAAGTGATGTGCCAGTACCTGGAAGCTGTCAGGGTCTGGATGGGAATGAACAAGCTTGCTCTCAACCCTGACAACACCGAGTGGCTATGGATGTTGCCCCCCCAAGAATAGTCCAGATACTCCATCTTTAAGCCTGGGGGGTGAAATCTTACACCATTCAGAGATGCCCCGCAACTTGGGTGTCCTCCTGGATCCACAGCTGACACTAGAACACCATTTGTCAGCTGTGACCAGGGGAGCTTTTGCCCAGGTTCGCCTGGTGCACCAGTTGCGGCCCTACCTGGACCGGGAGGCACTCCAAATTGTCACTCACGCCCTCGTCACCTCAAGACTCAACTACTGTAACACACTCTACATGGGGCTACTTCTGAAAAGTGTTCGGAGACTACAATTGGTCCGGAATGCAGCCGTGCGAGCGATACTGGGGGTACCGAGATACACCCATGTTACACCTATCCTCTGCGAGCTGCACTGGCTCCCTATTGGTCTCCGAACGTGCTTCAAGGTGCTGGTTATCACCTTTAAAGCCCTACATGGCCTAGGACCTGGATATCTACGATACCGTCTCCTGCCACATACCTCCCAGCGTCCGATAAGATCTCACAGGATGGGCCTTCTCCAGGTGCCATCGACTAGACAATGTCGTCTGGTGGCTCCTCGGGGGAGAGCCTTCTCTGTAGCTGCCCCGGCCCTATGGAACGATCTACCCTCTGAGATCCGGACCCTCCCCACTCTCTCGGCCTTCCGAAAGTCTACTAAGACCTGGCTATTCTGGCAGGCCTGGGGCTGTTGACCCTTGATTGAGTTCCAGCCCCACTAAGGTTGAGTGCATGTTGTGTTCTTTTAACTGTTCTGTCTTTGTATTTTAAATTTTTTAGTATTTTTAAACTGTTTTTATGTAAGCCGCCCGGAGTCCTTCGGGATTAGGCGGCATACAAATTCATTAAATCTTGAATCTGACTTATAAGGTAATATTTCCCTACTCTGCTCAGTTTGATTTTGAATAAGATATAATAAAATTATCAGTAAACTAATTATTTTCCATTCCAAAAAATAGAATAAATGCAAACCACATTTCTACACATAGAAAGGAGGGAAATAGACAGGTAGAATAAAAATGTGCATGTACAACAAAAATGTATATATGCAACAAAAAATGGATGAAAGAACATTAAATAATTTTGGACTACTTATGATATTGTACATTCACATTGTTTTCTAAATTAACATTTTATTTGTTAGCTATGAAAACCATAACAAAATAATATTATTCTTTGCAAAGGATTTTGTAAGTATAGAGGAGCCATGAGGGTAGTTTGGTGTGATGGTTAAGGCATCAGGCCAAAAACGAGGAGATAGTGAGTTCTAGTCCTGCTTTGGGCTTAAAGCCAGCTGGGTGACCTTGGACTAGTCATACCCTCTTAACCCTAGGAAGAAGGCAATGGCAAACCACTTTTGAAAAACCTTTTCAAGAAAGGGGACGTTTCTCCAAGAATCAGGAAAAAAAGAAAGGAATAAAAGAGGAGTCATACCATGTCACACCGTGAGCTTATTTAATACAATATCCCATTTGGAGAACCAAATATAGAAGTTTAGAATGACACGAATGCTCTAGAAAATTGATTGTCATCATTATATTTTGTGATGGTGAAGTTCAGAAGATAACAAATAGAGTTGTGAAAAAATATTTTCCTTTAGGTTATATTAAATTGCCTACAATTAACATTGGTTAACCTGGTGTTCTAGTATTGTGTATGAAAGTAAGAGGAAAACTCTCTGGCCACTTTCTTCATGCTATGTCATTGAAAAAAACACCAACAATTAAATAACAAATCCAAATAGTTTTAACAGAAGTATTTTGACAGCTTTATAGGACTTTCTTGATTTGTCAATACAAATTGGATATACAAAGATAAGAAATTCTTTGCTTTCCAAAATATTAATTAGCTTTGTTGAAGCACAAGTCAAAGAGATCTCACTTACTTGCTTAGAGAGAAGCTCTTTACAAAGAGTATACAGGGTAACAAATTTTCTGGCTAACAATCGTGCATCAATAAACCCTTCAGCAACCAGCATTATTTCACAGATTAGTTCAATGTCAGGGACCACCATTGCACAGGGTCTAAACACAAAACAAAAAACACATTAAACCAAAATCAGAGACTATAATTTGAACATAATGAGAACAAGAAAACTAACTTCCACCTGTGTGTCCTATTAGAGCCAGTAGAATGGGTCTGTTATGGATTCCATAATGTAGGGAGTCACATTGATGGGCCCTGATCTCACCTCTGGGAGGAAGTAAGTGTGGCCTTTCCCCTAGAGATGAGGTCAGTCAGCCTCTCATCATTCCTGAACTTTTGAATATCTGTCAAGACCTGATTTTGTAGCAGACCTGGGAATCCCAGGGATGGCTGAACTTGTCACAACGCTCCATTGTTTTTAATATCCCTCTGCCTATTATTATCTTTTCTTATTTAGTTCTGCTTTTATAGTCTTCTTTATTCTATTCTATTCTATTTATTAAATTTATAGGCCGCCCAATCCCAAAGGACTCTGGGCAGCTTACAGAAATAAAATTTTAAGAAAAAGGTTAAAAAACAGACAAAAGAGAGCAGATTAAAAAGCACATCATGCACCCATGATATTTTAAACAATTATTATAGGTTTTAGGTAATGGTTGATTTATATTTGTTGTTTATTGTCTGCTGCCCCGAGTCACCTTCTCTGAGATGGGCAGCATATAAATTTGATTGATAAATAAATAATAAATAAAAATAAAAATAAATAAATAAATAAATAAACCCCAATTCTAGTCAGTGATTTTTACAAATGTAGCTCCGTGAGCTGAAATTAATAATTATATATTAACAAACATTTTCTTTCAATATATGGGCAATGGCTGCTTGCTAGAATATCCTAGTATCACTATTTCAAACAAAACTGCAAATGTTAATTTTCTCAAGTTAGTTTTTACAATTCTTTGCATATAATCACTTCTGTTACAGAAAATAAATATAATAAGCTGGCACTTAATGGGTAATCTCCAAAGTAATCTTTCTTCTAAAATAGAAATTTAAAAAAAGATTTTGCGTTACTTTGTTTAACTATTACTTTGCTTTACAAAAAGCTAAAATTTTGCTAAAGAGAATGGTCCCCTTTCTCATATTGTTTACTAGGAAAAGTATTGGTATCATGTAACTGTGTTTTGCATTTCTACTCTAATATATTTAAAGTGTTTATTTAATCAAATATTCTTAAATAAAAAAAACTGTTCTTCATTAAAGTACATGATAGAGACTTTTTAAAATGGAAGTGAACGGGAGTATGGCTTAGCGCTACAACAAATGTAAGTGAAGCTATTTTAAGGTTATCTTTTAACTTTGTTATGATTTTATTTTCAATAGTAAAATTCTCTCTTGCATTTAGCAAAAATTAAAAAGAAACAATATTTCATCTTCCATTATGGGGGTAAAACCTGCAACTTTGAAGAGCTCTTTCTTTAAATCAATATATTAAAAAGCTCTAGGTGCTAACTATTGGAAATTAAAGAGTTGACATTAGGGGGCACAAATGTCTTATCCTTCATACTCACCTGAATAGAGTTTTAAGATTTTCAGGTAATTCTGTTCGGCCAGCATAGCCTGGATTCATAGTAATAAATATTCCCACTGATGCTTTCAATGTGATGTTTTCTCCAAGGAAAATGAATCTGCATTATTAAAGAAATAAATCAGCAAACTTTGTTACAAGTGAAGTAATTGTCTCTAGTTTTGGTTTCCTTGGAAATTGTACTCAAAGCACAGGGAAAATCTATAGCTGAAATATGAAAATATACAAGACTACTTTGAAATACCACTCAAGCTGTTCAATTATCTAATTTTCAGTAGAAATCTCTTTGGGGATCTTTTAAAATATCTGTTAATTTGTCATAAAAGGTCTGGTTATTTTGAATTCAGGTAGACAAATGGCTAATAACTTCATAATATTTTTAACACTTTAAAATATTTAAGGTAACTAATACTCACTGTTTTTTGTTATTTCTGATGGCATCATGGATAGCTTTTACTTGTACTGCCACTACTGAAAGAACTTCTACTGAAATTCGGTTGAATTCATCAAAGCACCCCCAAGCACCTGTTTGAACCAAACCTTTATAGATGTTTCCTATAGACTATATGAGGAATAAAAAAAATTAAGTTTCCTATAAACAACAAGAACAAATATTTGCATTATTGTTCTCAGTTGTGAATTCATTAAATTAAGAGTTTCTTGGTTTACTAAGCTCAAGATACCATAAAGCTATGAGATATAAGGACTAGTGCATTTGCAAATATAAATTTGCTTAATAAATCAATAATAAATACTGGTATTAGAAAGTATCATTGAGTTCAATGAAATAAACTATAGTACAAAGCTTGCAACTGGGAAAATTTTTTAAGAAAACACTCTAAACATGGTTTAGTCCCATCCCGGTAATAGTATTTTGTACTCTTTAAAATGTATAATTGAATTGATTACTCTGAGGAATATTAAGTAATGCTTTAATTGTTCCATTAAAAAATACATTATGTATAAGCATAAAAAATGCCAGGGTAATGGAAACTTGGAACCAACTTCTAGCAGAGGTAATGGGTCAGTCATCAGTAACTGAATTTAAATGTGCTTGGAATAAATACATATCCTTCATCCAACAAAAATTCTAAAAATAAATTTTAAAAAACCCTCAAAAGGGCAGACTCTATGGACTACCAAGTCATTTTCTGCCATCAGTTTTTTATGTTTCATTATTTCTATACACCAAGGAGTAGACTCCATCCACTAATGAAAAGATTCTTTTGAAATAATGTCTGTCTAATGTCTTGGCAGTTGTATGATTCAATCTTTTCTAGCAGTGGATCCTCCTGACCGAAAAAAGGAGAAAACCATCCTTATCCCCTTTTCTTTGAAGATAAATGGTTGAAAATAACCAAAGCACCTTGTAATCCATCTGCTCAGAACAGTTAAAAACATAGACCATCATTCCAAGTGCATGTCCAAGATCCTTTGTGGTTTCTGTTTTGCCTGTCCCAGCCGGACCTGCAGGTGCCCCACTCATTGTTAAGTGTAGAGATTGAGTAAGGGTAATGTAACACCTTTAACAATAAAAGCACAATGACAATAACATAAGATTTCTTTAATGATGGACAGTGCAAAACCACAAGCTACAACCTCAAGCAATGTGAACTTGGGAATTTATGATTTATTTTTTGAAAAGAATATTCTCTTCAATAAATAAATTTCATGAATATTATTTTGCTTTAAAACTGCAAACAGATGCATATTATGGCAAATCAATGACTCTGATGAATGTAAGAAGAATATGAGCATACAGTGAAATGGAGATTTGGGATAGCATAAAGTATGTTTTGGAAATTTGTCTTATCCTTCCATATTGTCATAGCTAAGCAGATTTTGTATCAAACAATCTATCCAGTAGCATTTTTAGATTTACACATATGTAAATATATGTATGAGTTTATTTCCAGATGCATGAATAGCTGCTTAAATTATGAGCCTATTGAACACATTTTCAACATACTTTTCAGTTATTGTGTTCCGAATTGCAACATATGTACATATTTCTTTATGGATTAAAATGTAGGAATCTTCCTTGCATTAATAGTTACATGTTTCTTCAGCTCAACAGTTACGATATGCAAAAAATTAAATACTATAAGCCTACCATTCCATTTCTTGGATATGCAGTTTGACCATTTCTTCTATTCCAAACTTTTATTTTAATTAGTTTCTTGAAAATAAACCTAATAGACCTGTGCAAAGGTTTGCAGGTGGTAGAGTGACTGTATATGCAAATTTGTGCAGTTTGGAAAGCCCCTGGGCTGTTTTCCAAAAACATTTCTGCTTTAATCTTTCAAGCAGAGGTTCTTCATTCATCCTAGAGGCATAAGCTCCTTAAAATGCCAACCCAAGCATTACTATATAATTTAAGAGACTAGATAGGGATATTTTGTAACCTAATACAATTATACCAACTTGTAAGTGAACTTAATAATAATAAAAGGACTTTCTAATATTAATATTTTTCATTAGGAAGGATAATACAAAATTTTCTGTATAATAAAATTCTACAAGACAAATCAGGAAGGGCCACAATTAGACAAACATTACCTGTCAGTCAAAGGTGTAATAACTAGCCGAGGGGTATTTCCCAAATACTCATAATAATACTGAAACTGAGCATCACAAATGTTGGCAAAGCAGTGTTGCAGAGTCCAATCCCATCTATGGCGTAGTTGCGACAGCCAAGGGAAAGCTTGGGAACTAGCAATCTATACAAACACCATATTGTAAAACAATTATTTATGCAGATGCTATAAAAGAATAAAAAACCCAGTCAATGCCAAAATGCCTATGCTATCATCCAGCCTTATTCACAATTATTCATATGTAACTCCAGTGTCTGCAATTATAAGAATTTAGATTCATTCCCAGGTACCTCTGCACCATAGCAAATTAAATGTAATAAAGGATTGCCTTTTTAATGGAAGCTTTAGTTGCAACAGATATTAGAATTTCTGCCAAGATAATTTTCTCTTCCATGTTCACATTTACAAAAAAACAAACTATAGGTATTTGACATGAGTCAATTTTATATATGCCTTTCAGCATCATTCATGTCATTTTATTCTCAGATCTGATTTTATTGACAATTTTTGGATTCCATCAAACAATTATATATTCAATATCTCATTTGGTTCTTTTCAGGCATTTGCAACATCATACACTGCCTGATCGTTTTTAAAAGATCAATGATGTCAGAGGAAACTTAGAAACTAAGGTTACAGAAACTTGTGTCTATTGCCTTTAACATCCTCAAAAGAATGTCAATGCAATCCTTTGGGAGTCTTATCAGAAAAAAATTTAAATATAACTGTATATATAGACACCATTCCTTATTTTATATCCATGAATTATGCTCTGCAAAAGGTTCATGCAGAGGAAGAGGCAGATATAAAACATAATAAATTATTTTTTCCCTGATATATTTTTACTCTCTGTTTGTAAAATTTATTTTTGTGTTTTTTAACTCTAAACTGCTTGATCTAATCTAAAGCACTTGCTCTCAATCTGCATTCCCCATTCAGACAGATATGACATATAAACAGAGAAAGTGATTTTTCAAGAAATATTAATCCATAAAGCAAATAGGAATCCCAGCTAGAGTCCAGAGATAACAGGAATCTCTAGTTTAAAATGGATGCTAACTATTCTCTCTCCAGTGAGACTGCAGTAGATATGGAAACGCTTATCAACCAAAGTATTTAAATCCAAGGAAATACACTTATACTACATTCAGGATAGAATCAGACTAGTGACCTAAATTTAAAACAATGATTAGTGGTTTTACCACTAGTCTTTAAACTATGGTGCTGGAGAAGACTCCTGCGAGTCACTTGGGCTGCAAGGCGATCAAACCGGTCAGTCCTAGAGGAGATCAACTCTGACTGTTTTTTAGAAGGCCAGATGCTGAAGATGAAATTCAAATACTTTGGGCACCTAATGAGAAGGAAGGACTCCCTGGAGAAGAGTCTCATGCTGGGAAAGATGGAGGGCAAAAGAAGAAGGGGACATCAGAGAATGAGGTGGTTGGATGGAGAGACTGAAGCAGCAGGTGTGAGCTTAAATGGACTGCAGATGATGGTAGAAGAAAGCCTAGAGGAACGTTGTCCATGGGGTCGCAATGGGTCGGACATGACTTTGCAACTAACAACAACAGTGGTTTTACCTTCTGAGATATAAGCTTTGCCACCACATCCCTTGCATGTACATCTATTGTACAAATAGTCATGATCTTCTGTCTATCACTTGGTGTCAGTTCACCCAACAGTAGAGCAATAAGAGCATTTAGCTGAGCAATCTAAGAAAGACATAAATAATTTTATATTTTATTTTATATACCAAATCATTGACATTCATGTTATATAATTTGTTTATTGATTGATTGATCTGTTTATTTAATACATTAATTTATATAGCCATCTATTTCGCCAATTGAGTCAATTTGCTCTAGTGGTTAAGGCACCAGGCAAGAAAGCAAGAGACCATGAGTTCAAATTCCACCTTAGTTATGGAAACCAGTTGAGTGATCTTGGGCCACTCACTCTCAGCCCAATTTACCTCACAGGGTTGTTGTGGGAAAATCAGAAAAGGAAATTTGCTGCCTTGAGTTATTTGCAAAAATAATAAAGGTGGGATATAAATCAGTAAAGAAAATTGCTTAGAGTTTTACTGCATGGCAAACAGCTTTTTTCATGTTTTACATACAATTGTAAAGTCTATTTAGATATAGTTTGGTAGCTCATATGTAAAGGGTAACATCAATACCTGTTTTTTATGATAATCCTTCAAAGCCGTTTCAAATCCTTCTTCAAGCCTGCTGAATGCTATTCCCACATCTGTAGTCCACCAGATTTGAGAACCAATAAGTGCTACTTGTGCAGGATAATCAATGATCCACTGTTCTCTGGGTTTTTCCTCATAAACAGTGATAGCTTCTGTGATGTGATATCGCACTGATTCGTGCATGGTGTCTTCCAGGCGTTTTAACCAAGTTTCCACCTTTTCAGGTAACAATTAGGCACATTGGATTCAATTCACAGAAAGTTATTCAAACTTATAATTAACTTGTCACTATGTGAATAGGTTCTTGTTCATACAATATATTCCATATCCAAAGGGATTATTTGTATGGAATACTCAGCAAACATTTTTGTAAATTCTAGAATGAAGGGCTACATATAGTATGTGCAAACCACAGAGCGGTAAAGAACGTAACATTTACAAGAACAAGTGAGTAAGCAGACAAAAAAAGTATTCAATCAAGACATGTTGCCATAGAATATTTAAGGTAACTGCATGAAAAAATGTAAGAAAAAATATATTACTGTATTTTAAAGAGCATAGAGAATAATAATTCTAAGAATTTTTTGCATAACCTAAAAAATGTTCTTTTTGGGAAGGACCTATTGTCATGCTATAAAACATAATTTTATGTTCATAATTTAATATGCTTGAGATTTGTTATGTCTTCTATCACACTGTGATACATTAATTTGATTCAAAACAACACCCTCCTTAAGCAAGCATAATCAACATTTCCTTATTGCCTTTGGGATTTAAGCCTTCATTATTATAATGGTATTGATTGCTCATAAACACTTTTGTAAATATTTGACATATTTATTTTGACAGCTTATGGCATGAAATTTAATTTTAGCAGTAGAAAATGCTACCTAAATTGCCTTATCATTGCCCAAAGTGTTTAAACAGCTTGTCTTCCAATTCTCTCATAATTAAATGTGTTTGATAACATCCATTGATCATTCCCAAAATGAAGGACTACAGTAGAATAAGAAAATTTCAAATTTCTTCAAAATTTATAAAGATGACTTAAAGTAGACATTGTTTGCTATGGAGTAAACATACTATCCAGATGAATTTTAAAAAGAAGTTTTAAAGACCCTCATGAATAGAAAGCCATCTGGGATTTTGTTGGGAATTGTTTTAAAAACTAGCGTAACTATTTTGCTGAGCATGTTACCATCAAAACATAATTATTATAACACATTTATTTTAAGGCCAATTTTATTGGAATAGTTAGGTAAACAGAAATTGTTTTTTAATGTATACTTCATTTTTTAAAAAATAAATAGAATCTGAAATATTTTTGTTTTTATTTATATATCCATAATTACAGACAAGGAGACTTTTCATTAATATATGTGTGTGTTTATGTGTATACCTAGTCAAAATGGTGTCTGTTAAGTGCTGCTTATTATTTTCTAACTTTAGAACACAAAGAAAAATATCACACTTCACTGCATCACATACCTGACCATTGCATTCGAGTTGTCCACTGAATGAGACATATTCCTTTTCTTTGCTGTACATCCCTAGTACAATAGTGCTGTGTTCATCTTCACTGTCTTGAAACTTAAGATCAGCAGTATTGTCAAAAAGTTTAATAAGATGGCAAGTCACCTGCATTTACAAAACAATATACATTTTAAAAACTGTAGGATTACCCAGTTTTTAATTATTCCTTTATTTCACAGTCAATGCTTTAGATAGGATGGCAACAAAATTTACCTGCTTAGGTTGGGCTCCTTTTGATAGAATGTCTAGCAGATCAGCAGATGAAACAAAATAGAACCGGGGAAAAGCTAAACGTTTGGTCTGTAAGTATTCAGCAAGAGCCTTTTCACAAAGCAAGAGTCTGAAAATTGAGGAAGAAAATATTTATGTTTAAGAATGTATGGGTTTTTTCTCCCCAACAATAGTTTTAATAGTTCATTATGGGAAGTTAATAGTTCAAGATTTTCTTCAATATGAAAATAAGAGTTTAATTGTCCTTCATAATTAATAGATATGTTTTCAGATTCTGAATCTGAAAAAGCTGCTTCAGTTGAACCTGTGGAATTTCAGCCTTAGGAGGCATCAAGCCAAAAGTCATGTGGCTGATCAAAAACATGTACTACTTGGATAGCTAAAGCAATCAGATGGAGGATGACATAAGACCTTCCAAGCTCCCACACCAGTTAGAGTAAATAAGGAGCAGAGCAGTTCTCTGAGACTTGCCTGCAAGGGAGTAAAACTCTTGATTAGTGACAATTGGCTGCAGACTGGTTTAAGAGGCAGCTCTGACCCATGTTCCTTTGCTAGAAAGAACGGTCTGATATCTCGTATGATGTACCTGTGAATCCTGTTTGTATAAATACCCCGACAAGCTGACAATCCTGACTTGGCTCTTAGAACCTTGGACTGATTTTGGACTATTCTTCTGAATGCTCCTATTTAAAATCAAATCAGTCAAGTGATTTGCATGTTTTGACTGTTATCTCCTGAATATAAGTAAACTGTGAATTACCATGGTAACTGTATGTGAATTGGTAGTTGAATCAGAAGGACAATAGCCTAAAGCAATATGAGTAATTACAATCTACTGAATGTACAGTATTTTTGCATGAAATAGAGTTCTCTGTTCAGGGTCAAAGATGAGACAATTATGAATAAAACTGTTTAATGAGCAAATTGAGAAGTCCATACCTGTGAAGAAGCATTACATTTAAATGACTGTATTTATGGATTGTGAATGTGGGACTTTTTCATGTAGTAGAAGTATTTATTATTAAGCCCTGAAAATCTATGATTAAAAAAATCAATATTATTTTAAATAAAACTTTAAACAATTATCAAATCATGATATATAACTGCTGCTAACTATTATATATTTAATTATATAAAAACAACTGGCTCAACAATACCTATGCTGCAAATCTTGAAGTTTTTCATACAAATTAGGCTTGGTTGCTGCTTCCAATACATTTCTGGTATTTGCTGAATCATTCATTAATCCCTAGGTTCAGGAGCAAAAATATTTCTTTTAATTTGTGAAAAAAGATTTATGTGATTCCTCATTTTTGAGGAAAAGAAAGTATTTCCCTTATCTCCAGAATGCTAAGCATAATATTTATACTGGTATAAATTATCCTCAAATCTGTGTGAAAAAATCCTGACCGGGTGGTGCTGATTTTAAAAACAACTGTTACTGAAAAACAACACCTGCTCACACATTATAGAGTTGTCTACATTTCAAAGGAATAGCAGTGTTATATAAATCAAGTCAAATAACTATGACAATTTCATATCAGTAAATACTGATTTCAGACATATGTTGACTTTTTTCCCTATCTTCTTGAAGAAAGTAGTATTAATAATTTATTGAAAATCATGTTTTATCTTTTCTAGGGAAACATATATTTATTTTAAACTACTATACTTTGGGCAGCAAGGAATAAAATTCCTATCTCTCAAAAATGGTAGCAAGGTACATGTAGTCCTCAACTTACAACAGCTCATTTAATGACCATTTGAAAGTAAGCGGCACTGAAAAAAAGTGGCTTATGGCCAAGTTACAACTTTTGCAACTTCCCTGTGGTCATGTGATCAAAATTCCGACCATTGGCAATTGATTCATATTTATGACATGCAGTGTCCTTGGGTCATGTGATCACTTTTTCGCAACCTTCTGACAAGCAAAGTTAGATGTGGAATGAATTACAGATTCACTTAACAATGTTAACAGCTAACAACTGCAATGATTCACTTAATAAATATGGCAAGAAAGATAATAAAATGGGGCAACATTCACTTAACAATTGTCTTGTTTAGCAACAGAAATTTTGGACTCTGTTGTGGTTGTAGGTTGAGAATTACCTGCATTCATACTAAAAAAATATTTCTGTTTTCATCAATGTCCAGATAATACTGGAGTACTACATATAGTAAGAGAAGTATAGGCATATTTTTTTAAAAAATTGCTCTACAAGGACAGTTTGCTAATGTTCTTTTTCATTTTTCACAAAAGATGCCTGAAGTTGTAGATAAATATTTTCATACTTGCTCATTACCTTGTTTTTCCTGTGTAGGAAGTCCTTGAGATGACAACAGCTGAGCCCAAACTTTCTGTGGCTAAGCGAGACAGTTATTAAATTTTACCCAATTTTATTATCTTTCTTTCTACAGCTGTTAAATGAATCCCTGAAGATATTAAGGTAGTAAGATGGTTGTTAGGTGAATCTGGCTTCCCCATTGATCTTGCCAGGCAGAAGGTTGCAAAAGGTGATCATATGATACCAGGGACACTGCAATTATCATAAAGATGAACTAGTTGCCAAACACCCAAATTTTGATCATGTAACCAAGGGAATGCTGCAATGGTCGTCAGCGTGTAAATCAATCATGTCACTTTTTTCAATGCAGTTGTAACTTTGAATGGCCACTAAATGTATGGTTGTAAGTTGAGGACTATCCATATAGTAAAAACTTTTTTGAGTCAATTTCAACTTGGGAGATGTGCATATTCATATACTTTTATGGAAAGTGTTTCTATTGCCTTATTCTAGGACACTTTTCTCAATATTCAACTCTAGTTTTATGTTTTGGGATATCCTATTATAATTTGATTCTGCTCGCCTTCTTTCCAATATCAGCTAAAGTCGGGGATAGGTTTTCCTGCAAGAAAGATATTTTTCATTTTTTTTTCTCTGTACGTAGTAGTAATAAATGGTACTGCTCCTATAGTTTTCTTTTCTTACTGCTTCCTTATTTTTTATTTTTTTTAAAAACCCTGCTTTTAAAGCTGAAAATTCAATACCACTTTACAATAGTTTGCCCTTTTCTACATTTCAAGTTGCAAGGAATGGATTTATTAACATTTGAATGGAATCCATAAACATATTGATTACATGTTTATCTCTTTGACAATGTCAGAATGCATTGAAACTTCATGGCAGTACAGCAATGCTGAAAGACTCTTACTTAAGGCCAAGAAAAATCACCCAAACTTGATATTTCACAATAATTCAGAAATTGAAGTAAGGCTTCAAATGCCATGCTCATTAAATATCTATCGATCTGCAGTTTCACTTGTATATGAAATATGCCATAACCATTTTGAAGAAGTGGAAGGCAGAACAAATACATTTAAATGTTAGTTACTATTTCTATACTATTAGGTTTGAAGAAAATAATAAATAGTTTACAAAATATTTTTATATGTGTGATTTGGGCATTTCATTTTGTATTTGTTTGGATTGATATCCTTGAGACAGATTATTATGATTAATTACTTAAAACAATATACATTATTTCGTGTGGGTGTGTGTGTGTTTTCTGACCAGTTCTGGAGAACTGGTAGCGGAAATTTTGAGTAATTCAGAGAAAAGGTAATTACCACCTCTGACTGGCAATTCCCCCATTTATTCTCTGCCTTCCAAGTCCCAGCTGATTGGGAGGGAATGGGAATTTTGTAGTATACTTCCCCTGCCATGCCCACCAAGCCATGCCCACCAAGCCAAGCCACACCCAGAAAGCCACGTCCCACAGAACCAATAGTAAAAAAATTTGAATCCCACCTCTGGTGTGTCTGTGTCTGTGTCTGTGTGTGTTAGTGTGTGTGTGTGTGTTTGTGTCTCTCTGTGTCTGTGTGTGTCTGTGTGAATAATTTCATGGGAATGCTTTTAAAAATGTTGGTATCTGTATATAAAAAATGAAAAAGGAAATTTGGATTATGATTTATGTAGTGACTTATTTCTCATTAACCTTAAAATCCATATCAATGCAATCAAATCGCTTTGAATCTTCAGGAAGCTGTTCTCTGATGTCATTTGAACCAATGAAAATACTTTCAAGATGAGACCATGTACGCTGAACTTCCATCCATAAATAAATGACAGAGTCTGCCACATTCAGCTTTTTTTGCCAAGTTAATACTTGTTCAATGAAATATTCAACATATTTACTTTGCAGAACTGTTTGCAACTGAACCTTTAGAAAAAGAGGAGAAGGAAATGAAATTAAAGGATATAGAAAATTACTCAAAGAGACACAGGAATCATAGCTACAAAAGTTTTACAAAAAATCTCCTGCAAGCTATTATTACAATAAATCACAGCAAAAGACATTTTCAAACCTTGCAAATGGACAGCATATTATTAAATGATTCCATACTATTTAGGGGAAAAGGAGAGACACCAAGGACCTGTAATTTTGCAAACTCCTACACAGACAGGAATTTTTGTTAAACCAAATACAGTCAAGAACACATATAATTTTACAGACTAACATCTGGGACAGCTAAGATTCACTGTAAATAAAATTGTGAAAACAGAGATGTGAGTTAATCCATTTTTTTTAAAAAAAAGCACTTTAGCAATTCAGCAACAAGCACATTTATTCATTAGTAAACCAGATCTTACTTGATTGTTGTCTAAAGTCTCAAAAAGCTGTTCATCTATTTTCAGCAAGAAAATATTGGTCCTGAAATGTTCTTCATAAGAAAATTCCAAAGCAGCCCATGTTTGACTAATTTCTATCAGAATCTAGTTAACATAATGAAAAATGTGATTAGAATCATTTTGACCAAAGCAATATTTAAATCAATATTTATACAATTCACCTGAGATATATTACAATAAATTATCTAATTTCTATTATTGATATCATAAATTTTGTGCATTATTTGAGTTATCAACATTTGATAATACTTCAAATTTACAAAATATTTCAAAGGAAAACAATGGTTTGCACTTAAAGAAACCATTTTATGTTGAGAATGGGATGTTATAAATTGAGGTTAGTGTTTCAAATTCATAATAATACAAATTCAAAATGTTTTACAGAAATCAATTTCTAAACAACAATCGAGGGACCCAAAATATAGGAAAAATAAGCGCGAAAGGGTTTTCCTAACAGGGCACATTTGTTTCACACTGCCTTCTGCTCCTCCTGAATTTCTATTTAAATAGGAATACTTATAAAATTAAATATGGATTGTGAAGACATACTCCTTGCATCCATGTTTTAATTTTACTCAACTCCATGTTTCATGCCTCTTCTACTATTAGTATGTGAGTGCATTAATAAAATTGCAAAATTTATTTATAAAATTGATGTGATCATATATTTAATCACATCAGAATTCATTTTAGCAATACAGAAACTTGCCTTTGTATATTCTTTCATAATAGAAAACACCATTTGGAAGAAAATGTTAAAATAATTATATCTAAAATCTAAAATTTCACCAAAACCACTTAAGAATGTGCTAAACTGTGCACCAGTAAAATTGCACAACTGAAAATGTAGAGGAGGCATAAATGGAAGTCACAATGAACAATATTGTCTATCAAAGTCAGAAAAAAATAATTTAAACTAAGAATCGAGTGATTCTAAAATCAAAGATGACATTCAGAATAAGATTTTGGAAAGAATCCTGAAAAGAAACAGGATTAACCTTCTCAATTCCAAGCTCTTTTACAGCTTTGTCAACAATGTTTCGGACATCATCTTCCACTTTATGCAGATTCAGCGCCAGTAGATTAGCTAAAGTTGTATCTTCAGTTATGGAAAACTGAATCTGAAAAAGCAAAAAATTACTGTACATTCCATTATAAACAAAGAAAGAAATAATGCTGGAAAATTAGTTGGTGATGTAATTTTCATCCTGTTGAAGCAAAATAGATCAACAGTCTAAAATAAATGTATTACCAATGAAGAATATTTGTAGCTCAAGGTTGAAATGAGGTCCTTGGTGCCCTCAGAGCTTGATTGTTTTCTTTGATGTCTTCATTACCCAAACTAGGTAACATTATCAGTGCATTGATGAGCACTGATGTTAATCTAGTTTGGGTAATGAAGTATCAGCAAGAAAACAACCTAGCTCAGAGAGCACCAAGGACCCGTCATAAATATATTAGCATTGAAAAAGCAAAACAAACTCAGAAAAGACAATAAAACCATTACAAATAATCAGTTAGAAACATAACATTCTGTCCTTTGATTGTTTCTGTAGAATTTGCAAAAGAGCAATTAATAACAGCATTTCAAGTTGAATTACAAATATTCTTTCCTAAGTGGTGGTATTTTATTTTTCTTTTAATTTAACTGTACACTGCCCAACTCCAAACAATTCTGGAGTCTTTACAAAAAAATAAGAGAACTATAAAACAATAATGCCAGCATAAAAGAAGATACTTCAGACGGCAAAAATGCCAAAACTGGGCAACAATATAATAAATATAATATAATATAATATAATATAATATAATATAATATAATATAATATAATATAATATAATATAATATAATATAATATAATATAATAATATAATATAATATAATATAATATAATATAATATAATATAATATAATATAATATAATATAATATAATATAATATAATATAATATAATATTATTATATTATATTATATTATATTATATTATATTATATTATATTATATTATATTATATTATATTATATTATATTATATTATATTATATTATATTATATTATATTATATTATATTATATTATATTATATTATATTATATTATATTATATTATATTATATTATATTATATTATATTATATTAATTATATTATATTATATTATATTATATTAATTATATTATATTATATATATTCATAATTTGGTAGAGTCTACATATACCTATATAAAGAGCTAAGTCTTCAAGACTCTCTGAAACACAAGTAGGGTGGAAAACACCCAGATCAGAGGTGGGCAATTAATTTTCCCAGAAACATGGATTGTTGTGGAGGGTTGAACCAATAGGATGGTGAAGATGCATAGGTATGCATGCATGCACATATGTAAATGGAGAAAAAAACAATAATATACATCTTCAAAATTAAATGCAGTTGTATTATGTATATGGTGTATACTTATTTATATTGGATTTCTAATTTCCTATTGATCTCACGTGGGCTGGATAGGGACAGCCAAAGGCCGTGTATAGACCAAGGGCCATAAAATGCCCAGGTCCAATCCAGATCCTAGGAGGAATCCTAGAGAGTAGCTGCTATGAGAAAGAAGGCTCAAAATTATTAAATTATAACATTAAAGGACATTAAAAAACAATTTAAAGAAATAAAAATGATTTTTTCAATTTATTTGTATGAAAGTTATGATCAAAGATCTAGGAATCTTTACAATGGAATTAGAAAAATACTTACGCCTATGGTCTCCATGAGCTGATACCAGTGTCGATCTCGAATTGCTGGATTCTGCAACTCTATTACAATTCTCAGTGATGTCAAAAGATTCTTAATAGTTAATTCTAGGCTTGTATATACATTCCAGGAATGAACCTCTTTATCCAATGACCATGTCTCCTAAGAGAAAACATCATAGAATATTTTGTGTCATTTAGTACCTGCTAATCCAATTATATTGTGGTCTCAATGATAATTGGACTAAAATTTCCATTAATATTGGGAATAAAATTTCCATCACTAAATGAAGTGATGACATCCATGTGGCGCTGCCACTTAGTGAAAGAATTTCTAGCAAACCCCAGATAACATAGTTAAGCGAATCTGCATAGATTGTTAAGTGAGGACCACTTATGACCATTGACTTTGCTTGGGGGGAAGCAGGGTAGGTCACAAATCCTAATCACATATGACCAAAAGATACAGCAGTGATCAAAAATCTAGATCAGTTGCTCAGCACCCAGATTATCATCATATGACCATAGGGGCCTTGCAATAGCCAGAACTTGGGCAACTGGTTATACATATCACTCATTCAGTTGCCTTGTAAGTTCGAATGATTGCTGAATGAGTGAATGATAATGACCTATAAGAAAATGTTGCAAGTGTTTGGTATAACTAACCAAGCTTACCCATTTTTCAAAATAAAATCTTGCAAATGGTTATGAAGAATGCCAAACCTTTGCACAGATTTGGTAATCTTGTATGAAAATTTGGCAAAAATGGAGAAAAATCCAAAAATTGTTTGCAAGAGAAACAGAAATTATCAAATATGAGAACAGTAGATAAAGCAGTAGGAGGAAGGGTAATGATAGTTGTAGTACTTGCCTTTGCAAATCTTATGAGTTCAAACTCCATTTGTTCCATACTAATCTCTCTCCAATGTCTTTTGGTCCAGTCATCAATGCTGCTCTGAACAAGAAACATTGAAATGTCAATGACATTTGACAAAGATTAAAATAATTTCATAGCCATGCAGTTGGCTATGTTACAGGGGCTTGAAGAATAGCAACGTTAAATTGTCTTATTTGTTTCCATGTTGGCAAATAGCTAGTATAGTTTCCTTGATCTCTTTGCATCTGCAGCCCCCCTCGAAGTTAAATAATATCAATATTAAGTATTCTGCAACCAACATGCAAAGTCTTGAACAAGCTTGATATTCAATGATCCTTGATCCTTGATATTCAATGATCCTTGTAAGGATCAAAAAAGAGATATTGATAAGTGAATTAAAGAACAAGACAAGGAACTGACATTTTTAAAAATGGGGTACTTCACTTATATGTATTGGGAACAATGTTTTTAACTTGCTTATCCATAAAGTTAGGAATGAGCACTGAGATGGATTAATTTCAAATTATTTGGAGTAGTAAAAAGGAAAAGGAAGGAGGAAAAAGAGAAAGAGAAGAGTAGGGGCGGTAGTTGTAGCTTATTGATCAGGTCTAAACTGGAAGTGAGTAGTCCCAAAATGATTTGGAGATATCTTCTATAATTCAGTGAAAATACTGACTGAATTGCTAATTATTCCTTTTTGTAAATAGTTACATTTTGAAAAAATATATAATTACACATTATATAATATTATCAAACAATAAAAAAGGCAAAAAAGGCAATCAAATAATGGGTAAGGGGCCTAGAATTTCCCTAACAACATTTTAGAATTTGAAGCTTTTGAAGACTAGTAAAAGAAAATATGATAAAAGTATTATACACAGTAAGGAAAATAGAGTCAGAGGGAAGATTTTTTTTCTTCTGGAAGAATTAAGACCATTCACTAAATCAGAACGTGGGGAAATTTAGGACTAATAAAGCTTTAAATGGAATTCTTAAACTATAGAGGTTGTTACATGCATGTGACGTTAGCTACCCATTTAGATACTTTATAAAGATAAGGACTAGCAGTGGCTATTAATCTTGAGGACAACATACTACCCTCAGTATCATGGAACACAAATATTTAAATATCAGTTTCTAGGGACCTACACTGGAAGAGGATTATCATCCCCATATTCTGCTTTCTTAATGCATCTGATTGAAATTACACAGAACATTGGACTATATGAATCTCTGACTTAGATTCCAAATTCACAATACAACAAGAACAAGATATCATCATCATCTTTTATTCATTAAATATGAAACCAACTGAACATTTAAGATGTATCATTGACTGGCACTGATGGTTGATATGGGTTGTTACCAGCATCCTAGGTATCAACCAAGTATCTTCTTAAAATGTATGATGTTCCGAGTGGCAAAGTGTTTTGCAGTTCTCCTGGTGTTATTGCAGGAAGCTGCAATTTCTTGATGTATTATCATCATCATTGTTGTTGCTGTTGTTATTATTCATCACACAGTCAGCCAGATGCTCCGACTGGTTTTGACATTTTTGTCTACTAATTGATCCTTACCAAGGACTTGGGATAAGCAGATGTGGATGTTTGGCAGATATCATTGCAGGATGGAAGCTGTTTCAAGTAAAGCTGCCTTTTGCAATTGACTGATGGTGCAAGCCATTGATGTTCAAGAGGTCCTCCAGTTGTTTTGGGATTGCAGATAAGGCACCTATTGGTACTACCCTTGCTTGCCTTTGCCATAGTCATTCTATTTCTATGTCTTTGTATTGTTATCTGCTCCAGTTCTTTCTCTTCTATTCTGCTGAATCCAGGCATTGTTATATCCACTATCCAGCCTTTTTTTGTCTTTTTTTAAGACAAAAATTGTTAATTCTAGGACAGTGTTGGAGAACCTTTTTGGCACCAAGTGGCCAAAGTGCATGGAGGAACACAGGGAACCAAAAGAGCATCTTCACAGCATGCATGTGCATGCTAGGATGCTGAGCTTCCTGTTTCTGGTGTGTGTATGCATGCCGGTCACCTGGTCTTCTGGTTTCTGGCATGCATGAAGAACCGCTGGCCTGTGCGCATAGACACGCCGGAAAACAGAAGCTCAGTTGCATGCTCTGGGGAACTACTCTTCCAGTTTTTGGCACTCCCATTTGTCTGAAGACCAGCTGGCCAACATGCATGGGTGCACTGGAACCCAGAAGAGCAATGGGTGACGGCTAGCATGCCTGGAGTGATGGCTACGTGTGCCACTTCCAGCCCCTGTGCCATAGGTTTGCCATCACAGGTCTAGGGTGTTATGTAGTAGGTGCCTGTCTGTTTGTATTCTAAAGTTCCAAAGCAATTTAACTTCTTCATTTTCTATGACTTTTTCTATTTTATGGTCCCATAAATTTTTGCTTGTAAGCATTTTTACTTTTTTGTTGTTCTTTTCTGGTCTTTCCCACAAATTTTTCATTTCTTTTTTCAGCACTTTTATTATATAGGAATTATATTCATGGGGGTTTTTCCTTTGAAATTAAATTACTTTTTTAAAATACATTTTTCAGTTTATTAACTCAGCCTAAGAACAAGTTGTTTTTTAAAAAAAATCTAAATTCTGCTTCTAAAATGATGGTTTGATATTTACACTTTACTATTCATATTGCCCTCCAAAATGTCAGTGTTGTAAAGCATTATATTAATAATAATAAATAGCTAGTTTACACTGCTTTTGGAGAATTGAATAATATTCTCAATGTATTCTTACTGTGACATAAATATTAATATCCCACACTCCTTTCAGCAACTTTATTTCTTTGCGACATTCTTTTATTTGTTTATACTCTGGAATAGTCACTTCAAAAAGATTGGCAGATTCCTGTAGGTGCAACATTTCTTCTTCCATTCTTTCTACTTCCTGATTTGCCTACAAAAGGGAAAATATTAGAAAATTCTATTTGTAATTCAAAGCAGTAGATTCTGAAAGCAAAAGGAATTACATATGTCTATGGGTATTACTTTTAAGTAGTCCATATATCATTTTATTTTAGTTCCAAAAGCAAACAAGATTCATTTATAAGCAAATGGATCAAAATTCGCAGAAACACCAAATTTCCTTCATTTAAATTTCTATCTCTTTAGAATTAAATAAATGTATCCATATGTCAATGCACCCTATAATGTGTGCATATAGTATTGTTTAGAGGTTTAGAGGTTTAGAGGTTTATTTGCATTTGTAGGCCGCCCTTTTCCCTGAGGGGACTCAGGGCGGCTCACAGAAAACCAGGGAAGGGGGAAATACAACATTGAGACAGCAACACATAATAAAATAATGAACAACATGCATACAACATTCGGGCGGGGTAGGAATCCTTATCCCCAGGCCTGACGGGCGAGCCAGTTCTTCAAGGCTGTGCGGAAGGCTTGGACGGTGGAGAGGGTACGAATCTCTACGGGGAGCTCGTTCCAAAGGGTCGGGGCCACTGCTGAGAAGGCCCTCCTCCTTGTGGTTGCCAGCCGACACTGGCTGGCCGATGGAATGCGGAGGAGGCCTAATCTATGGGATCTTATAGGTCGTAGGGAGGTAATTGGCAGAAGGCGGTCTCTCAAGTATCCAGATCCACTGCCATGTAGGGCTTTATGGGTGATCAATAGCACCTTGAAGCGCATCCGGAGATCGACAGGTAGCCAGCGCAGCTCGCGGAGGATAGGTGTAATGCGGGTGAATCGGGGTGCACCCGCAATCACTCGCGCGGCTGCGTTCTGTACTAGCTGAAGTCGCCGGATGCTCCTCAAGGGCAGCCCCATGTAGAGCACGTTGCAGTATTCTAGCCTAGAGGTCACAAGGGCCCGAGTGACTGTTGTGAGGGCCTCCCGATTCAGGTAGGGTCGCAACTGGCGCACCAGGCGTACCTGGGCGAATGCCCCCCTTGTTAAAGATATACATTTAAATCATAGTTAAAAATCACTATTTTAATTTTCATTGGGTTAATCTAGAATGAATAAATTATGATTATTTTACACAACATTATCTATCAACAATATCTGGTGCATTATATTAAGGGAGGCTGCTTTGATTAATGATAAAAAATTGAAGATCTAATTGGTCACGTAGAAAATTATGTTCATTTAACATGATTTTCAGCTAACACCTAAAAAATGTATGCAAATCACAAACATATTCTAAAACAGTTTTTTAAGGAAAGGATGCATTTTTCTAATGCAGACATATTGTCCTTTTTTTAGAGTACCCTCAGGAAAACAATCACACACATTTTAAGCTGCCTAGTTTATATAAAATAGCACTTATCAAGCTCAACAGAAAAAAATTAATGCTCTGTACAAATTGCACAATATGTAAATAGAAATCTCTATTTTGTAATGAGAGATTATCAGCATCACATGCACCTTTAATATTTCTCCATTACCTTATCAAGAAGTGCATATGGGTTTTGGGCATCAAAATGAAAGGGAGCATCTGCTCTAAATCTTTCTCTGAATCCTATCTGCTTTCCCTGTAGAAAGAACGTAAGCAATAAATTTATGTCAACAATCTCATCCTCATAAAAGTATGTCTGTGGGTGTTGCTTTAAAAATAATTTCAGCTTACATCAAAAGCAGCACATTTTTTCCGGAAAATAGTGATCTCAGAAGTCAAAAAAGGAGCCACTTCATGCTTTACGGACACAGCAAGTTTTTTGGTGGCATTCCATTTTTCAGGCAATTCCTAAAAGATCAAAGAACAAACCATATAAAGACAGCTTAGATTCCCTTTTCACATTCTGCCAACTGCATGGGGGATGCTCACGGGCTATTCCCACAAGCTGGGATACTTTGCCATAAATATCATGATGACAGGTACATAAAGCATATATAAAACTCAACTACAATTAATGTTAATTCTTCACTTGTTTTGAAAACTCATTTAAAAGCAAGTCATAACACTTTCAATATAGGAAGATGGAATAATACTAATCTCTTCCTCACTCACACTGAAAGAAAAGGAGACCAAACAATATCTTAGAAATTAAATGCTGGAAAATAGGGATGCGATCACAGCTTGTGACCTGCATGTTTTTCCTGAACCTCTTTTTTGAAGCTCCCAAATGATGCCACTAAATTTGAATGGAAATACGTCAATGAAAAGAAGGAAATATTCATACGGTTTTCAGGAGAAGAAAACGGAAAATTGTGAAAAGGTAATAAGCTACGTTTTAAAAATAAAAACAATCCTTTAAAATTTCAAAAAAAAATCACTGTCATCTATTGGTATGTGATATTTCTACATGAACATCTTGGCAACCATTTAATATTAAAAGTACAATTCAATAAGATATTTTTTCTGCATCTCAGTAATATTTTGGAAGACTGAACATTAGGTTCAACGAAATACAAAGCTTCTAAATGGAATCAAAAGTAGAAATTTCATTTCAGAATACCTCTACTTGAAAGTAAATATGATCTGGCATCTTCTGTTCATAGTTTTCCAAGAGTACAATGATATCCTTTAGAGGTTCAAAAAGATCATCAGTAGCTGACTGTCTATCCCTGACAGCCAAGAGATGAAACATAATGTCTATGAGTCCATTATAATCTATTTCTGACAATTGTTTTTGGAGTCCAAGGTTTGTCATTTTAATGAACTCTTCTAGGTCAGCTAGGCTATAAGAAGAAAAGAAAGATAAATTTGCAGTAGTCATTTTTTTTCACAAATGAATGTCCTTTCAACTATTTTGGTTAATTGCTTCTAAACAAAATTGGGGGGATGTCTTTGACTCACTTTTATCTAAAAGAATCAAGACTGCCTTCTTGGCAGCATGTTTGGAAATAATTAGAAATAATTTTTCCTAGGGTGGAGGGAAAGGAGCTAAACCTAAACTCACCCAGCTGGCTTTGAATCTTCAAGAGCAAGTTGCACTTGCACAGAATACTTTAGGTTGTAAAGATTATTACACCTTGGGATGTATCCTATTATATCACAAGGATTAGGATGGAGGAATGAATTTAGAGGTTGGAAAATATATATTACTACTATAAAAGTTCATCTTCTATATTTAAAATGGCTTGTGCGGGAAAAGAAATATATGGGGCTCAGAAAATCTAATTCATTCTGCATAGCTAAATTACTTCTCCTTTATTTATTTATTTCTTATTAATATTTTATTAATATTTTATCCTACTACATTAACATTATTGTATAATGGCAAGTCCTGGAAGGATCTAGAAACAGGTACTCTTCATTTGGTGACCACAATTGGAACTGGCAATTTAGTTGTTAAGGAAAGTGGTCACTAGGGAACTGAGTTTTCTAATCTTAGTTCAGATTTTGTTTGCTTTACAGATCCGCAAAATTTGTAAATGTGGCAATTATTCTTAAAGTTACTTTTTCATCATGTGAACGGTTAGTAAATGAGGCAGTTACTAAACAAGAAGTACCTATACAAGGTTTTCAGCAATGCTGTTAAACAGTCCAAGCTTAAAAGGTTCACAAGGATGAAGCTAGAATTGGGACTTGCATCTATATTTTCCCTTGAAGTTAACTTTCACTTACGTGCCCCTACATCCCAATCTGTCAATGGAATAATTTTACCAAAATGTATTTTACCTATCAGTGACAAATTTCGCAAGGTATTCTTTGAACATCCAGCTCCATTTCTTAATAACATTTAATAAACTATGTTTGAAAGGTTTCAAGTCCACTTTAAGCCAGCCTTCAAAAATTCTGAAATCTTCAAATTTGCTCATCTGAATGTAAAGATGCTCATATATGTCAATCTACAATACATAAATATTAGAAATAAGAGCTTAATTTTATCCTGGAGAGTAGGGAGTTAAGATATCAAATATCAATTGAGACAGAAAATCCACTTCTTGCCTGTTCTTTAAACTGCTCAGCAGTTGGGTGTTGATCAGATGTGCCAACATCTGTAATTATCTCTGCGTCTTCAGAAGTCAATACATGACCATAGAAGAGAAATTGTTTCATAAATTCTGATCTGTCGTCTACCCAGAGATATGCATAACAGTTGAGGGAGTTTTTGAAGTTCATGGCTTCAGTAATAACATCTGCCACTCTGTTCATAATTTTTTTCCTGGTACTGGATAGCTCTGATATATCATCCATGTCATTCTTAAGAAAAAAGGGAGCAAACATTATATTCCAAACTTAATATGGTTAGTCCTTTCTTGAACTGCATGTGTAATGCATACAATCTTGGACTTTATTTTTATTTTAATAAAATATATTACCTGGTAATGCGGTATTTCAAGGTGTAATGCCATTCTTTTCACCTGAGCAGATGTTTTGAAAATATTGCTTAAAAGTTCATCTATTAAATCATAAAAGCCATCACCAGCTTCTTTATCCAATGAAGGTTTAAATTCAATTTCTACAGAACTTAGGATCATTTGAACTTGAAATAATGGTGCTGGTTTTAAAGCTTTCTCTGTGTTTTCCAAGAAGAAGTTTAAATTATACATTATGGCATTAAAAAAGCCATCAGCAATGATGTCATCAACAAACTCCAGGTAAATCTTCCAAGAATCTGAATCTGGGTCAGCTTTAAAGAGCTTTAGGTTTTCCTAAAATACACACCCAAAAATAGGTAGTTTAAATCTACCGTTATCACAATTTCCATTGAAAAAGTTTATTAACTGGATAATTTTCAATCTGTTACTAGTAAGTCCCATTGATAATTGCTTATGTGTTAAATGACATGAAAAGGTGAAACAATTTTTCTCTCTAAATTGATAGTCATATTTGAATAGATTTACACATTAGCAGAGATGTGTATATAAATGGTTTGCAGAAATCAAATCAATAATTCGCTTCTCATGAAAATTAGTACTAGATATTACCTCTACAAGTTTATGCATCTTGCAACCATCTTCTTGGAATGACATGAATTTTTTAGCAACTTTGTTTTCTTTGTCTTCTAGATTTAACAAAGCTTCTTTTCTATTATCTTTTCTAGAAAAGAAAGGCTGCTCCATCCAAGACTTCATAATTTGTTGTATGGTCTTAATATTGTCCTTTGACTTTTGAAGTCTCTGTTCCAAGTCATTAACTTTGGCTTTTATACATTCAATATATTCCCAGCAATTTTCTTTTTGCCAGGTGAGCTTTTCTTCTGCTTCTTTCAGCTGATTATCAGCAGCTATCAGCTCTTTTTCAACCAGAGGATATTCTACCTCCAAAACAGTCTGCTTAACTTTGTTGTACCATTGAACTACAAGTTCAAGATTTCCTGTGTACTGTTTATAGAGAAAGAGAAAACAGGCATTTTAAATGTCTCTCATAAAGGCTATATCAATTTCTGTCTGATAAAAGTCCCAAAGATGCTTTTTTCAAGAGTCCAGTAGCCTCTTGGAAAAAACCACCTTTGAGACAACCATGACCTGGATGACTGAGAATAGACATTTCTGATAAAAGGTTTTTGAAGGAGGTGTCACTGACATAATTGAATTACTACTTCATTTTTCCAGTATTTCATTCCATTGCTGAAGACTAAGTTTGTTTCTAATCCTTTAACCAGGGGTGGGTTCCTACCAATCAGTTCACTTTGCACATGCATCAGGACACACAGTTTGCGCATGTGCGCAATATACAGAATAATAGCTTTCGGATTGCTGCTTGGGAAGAAAAACAGCTGAGGTGCGTCAATCCACTCTGCCACACAACTCAGATGAGAAGATACAGGTAGGTAAAGTGTTGAGGTGGGCGGGCTGGCCCACTTGCTCATGGGAGCGAACCAATTCATTCCCAGCTGATCTTTGGAGCTACAAGTTCATCTGAACCAGTCTGAACCGGTAGAATCCCACCCCTACCTTTAACTATTTCAGCTATAATTACATATGTAATTAAAATTAAAATCATTATATGCATTACAATAATTACCCAATATTTTTTCAAACAATTGGCTATCAGATAAAGTTTACAGCTATTAACAAAACAGAAGACAAAAAGGAACCCATATTGATGGAAAGAGAAAACAGAGATAAGGGATTCTAATATTTGCATATCGTTTATTTCTATAAAACAATATTTTATAGAAAATTAAATATTCATGACAGAACTAGATTCAGTTTTGGAACTGAAGCAATCCCTAGTTTCACCCAACATTCATGTCAGAGAAAATTTTTATTAATCTAGCAATATCACATTGGTTGTTTTTTCCCATGACAAGAGAAATGAAGAAGTGCCACTTGGCATATGGCATATGGCTCTTGCCATCAAGGTATATTCCAATTGACCAGAATAGCTTCAATAGTCAGTTTCCACCCCTCATCTTTCCTTCGAGTAGAAAGGCATGATGTAGTTGGAACAGAATAGTGATGAGATTCAGCTAGTTCAAACTGCTTCAGTCAAACTGGTTGTTAACTTTTTGTGGAATTTGATGAACCCACCAGTGGCTGGCCCTGCTCTTTGCCCCCTCCCCTCCCAGGAACTTTTCGCCTGGCCTGAGAAGGGCAACAGCGGGGGAGAGAGATTCAACATCACCTTACCATGACATCGAGTTGGCCATGTAATCCCCCAGCCATGCCTACCCAGCCAATCATTAGAGAGAACCAGTTGTTAAATTATTTGAATTGCATCACTGGAACAGATCCAATCATATTTGTACTGTTTCTGAAATAGTGCAGGAATAGCTTATGACTAGCATTATAGGGATAAACTTTCCTCAAGTTGGACATAAACATGGACATGGTTTGACCCAGCCAGCCTTAGACTGAAGTGGATCTATGTACTAGATGTTCTCCATCCCTGACCTACACCATAATAGTGAAGGAAAGTTTTCTCAACCCAAAGTAGTACATTTGAATACCACATTAACCAGCATGTAGACCAATTTTCTCAATTTAACATTCCAAAATTTCCTAGTCAGCATTTTAGACGCTGAAAATATTTCAAAATTAGGTCCACTAATATGGGGGACACCAAGCTTGAGATTTCCATTTCATTTGTATTAATAAGGAAGGTAAGAAAAGAACTTGTGTCATATGTCAACTAAATATGAATAATTACAGATTTTAAAAAGTACATACATTAGCAAATGTTCCCTTTCTCTTGTATAACTCTAATGCTGAACTTGGAATATTGGGCTGATCCATAAGCAAGAGATATTTCACATCTCTTAAAACAGCTACCAGCTGAAAGAAAATATATTTTGTTAGTTCTAAATACTATTTATTGTTAGATATTAATTCAGTCTATATTTCCAGAGAAAGTTTGTGATAATTTTAATTTTTATATTCATTAAAATATTTCAATTAAGCCTTAGATTAAATTATATTTATTTAAGGTATGTATATCCTGTTTCTTTTTTCGAAGGCCAATAGGCTTGGATGAGAGTCCTGCAATTTTCTTGAATTACATAGCATTTACTTTCTTTTGGTTATTATTAAAAAGGCTAATTTATCTAGAGAATAAAAGTGCCAATACTATTAAATGCATATAATACTCTTTCTGGATACTCAGGATACAAATTGAACATTTTTTCTTCCTTTATCAGTTCAAGAAATAATATGAGTAAACAGATTTTCTTTATTTTTTAAAATTAAATAATGCATGTTTTTTTAAAAGATTGCAATTTTTTATAGATTGCAATTCTATAATTGTATAATAACAATGAATTCAATGGATATTATTTTTTGTTTACATTATTATTCATCAGACTACAATAGCTAGAAAATACCATACCATATCTTACCTTAGGATCAAAATTCACACTAAGGAGATCATCTTTACCATTTTGCTTAATCAAAGGTTGATCTAAATTAAACAGACAAATATCATCCACCTTGGATTTCCATTTAAAATAGATCTGATCTTCATATTGGTCAAGTAATCTCAATATTTCTATGTATTTCTGATAAATTAAAGTAGTTTCAAAATTTTCCAGGATTCTATAAAGGAAGACATAATGTCACACTAGCAAAATGGTCAAGTCAAACAAACCTGTTGATTTGTATCAGCAAAATGTATGCTGTTTAATGGAAATATGAATGTAAATATGACTCCATGAATAATTTGTAGTAAGCATTTAGTTATGTCACTCCAGTCTTGATAAAGATATTTGAAAACATCTTGAAAAAGTAAGAATTGAACCATCTCCTCACCCTTTTTCCACTCTGAATTTCAATTGATTCTTACTTCAATGCAATATCCTCTATCATAATGTTTCTCAACTTTGGCAACTTTAAGATGTGTGAACTCCCAGAATTCCCCAACCAGCTTGAATATTTCCTATTGCTGAAGAGATTTACTTACTGTTGGGGAACAAATGAGAAGCTTGACCAAAATGACAATATGCGGGCTTTAATTTCTTGAGACCATTTAAGGTTTCCTGAAGTAGATGACATGTTTTTGTTTATGACTTCATTCCCCTCTTTTTCCTGTAATTAAAGGACAGGTGGGTAATTCTGCAAAAAGATATCTTGTGAGAAATGCAAATGGACTCATTTGCTCTTAAACTGCCACATACCTGTTTAATGTGTTCATCATACAAGTATTTACAATTTCTTAACTCTTCATCAAACATCTGTAGCAAGATCTTATAATTTGTGCTAAACATTTCTGCAATTATTGGTTTCTCCAGAAAAGATCCAAGAATGGTTATAAGCTGTATAAACAAAGGACACGATTATGCCAACCTTCCTTTTTCCTAGCTTGGAGAGAATAGTATCAAATATCATACATGGAAGTTGGAACAGAAGAAGAGATTGTTCACATTCAATAAATGTCCTCTGCTTAAGGAACTGTGTTTAATTAAACTAGGAATGTTATGCCCAGTCTTGGCTCCTGGAAACTGTTGAGATTAGTTCCTTGCAGTTTTCCTGGCAAGATTTTGAAAATGACTGCCTGTTTCCTAAAGCTAGCTGAGAGTTACTGGCTTATGGTCACACAGAGAGCTTTGGGCCCAAGATGAGACTAGAACTCACAGTGCTTGTTGCCTACGCTTTGAGTTTAACTGCCAGACATCAAAAACAAATTTATTACATTTTCCACCTAAATTACATTTCTACCTAAACATTAATAACTTAAAAGAACAAAAATTATTTTTCAAAATGGACATTTTCATTCTTTTTTCTATATTTTTTTAAACTATCAGAAGCACTAGCTCCCTGGAAATCTACTTATTTATCATATCTCACAGAATGTGACTCCATATACAATAAAAATATATCTTAAAAACTAACAATTAAAATCATTCTACAACTGGAATCATTTTAAGGACAAAGAGCATCAAGATTTTATTTAATATGCTTTATGTCAATAGAGGTAATACATTCATATTCTGAATGCTTCATAGCACTTTTAAAGCATATAGCTAACATTAATGAACTTATTTACAAATATCTTCTCATAAAAATAGGCTTAATAAGTTAAACATAGCAAGTGTTTGCTTTAAAATATTCTCACGTACAAAATCAATAGCAGAAAGGTTACTTTTATATTGAAAAATATGAAGTGGCTATCAAGATGATGAAATTATGCAAGATGTCAAACATCAGACTAGAACCGCTAAATTTAACTCTCTAAACTCACAAGCTTGGAATATATTATTATGTATCGGCATTGAAATATGGTATTGAATGACAATACATGCTCAAGATATTTTGAGAGGCTAAAGAGTACACAGGTAGTCCGTGACATATGACCACAATTGAGCCCAAAATTTATATTGCTAAGACAGTTGTTAAATGAGTTTTAGTCCATTTTATGACCTTTCTTGCAACAGTTAGTAACATGGTTATTAAATGGATCTGGCTTTCCCATTGGCTTTGTTTGTCAGAAAGTTGCAAAAGGTGATCACAGTGACTCTGGGACATTTCAACCATCATAAATATAAACCAGTTGGCAACTATGAGAATTTTGATCATATGACCATGGGGATGCTGCAATGATCATAAGTGTAAAAAAACCACAAGTCACTTTTTCAATGCTGTTGTAACTTTGAACAGTCATTAAACAAATGGTTGTAAGTCAAGGACTACCTGTATTCAAATAATTTGTTCTAGAGGAGGAGGAGGAGGAGGAGGAGGAGGAGGAGGAGGAGGAGGAGGAGGAGGAGGAGGAGGAAGAGGAACCTGGGCTGTCATTCCAGCAACACACATTTAGAGCAGCTTCCCTCAGTTTTATTATTTGATTATGTAATTGGCTTTTTAGTACTTTTACGGAACTTATTTTTATTTAACTAACTTTGTTTGAATGAGACGATAGTGAAGAGAAATACACACAGGTTTACTTATTTGTCAACAAGTACAAGGAAACAAGTATAGACATGGACACATGAAAAATGGCACAAATAAATGAATATAAGGCTATAAGTATTTATAATCATAAATACATAAAATAAGTACATATAAATGGGGACAGTAGAACAAGAACGGTAGGCATGCTGGTGCACCCCCTTGAAATGAAACACAAAAATAAAAAGAATGATCAGAATATAGCAAGGGAAAATTCAACTGAGTTTATGGCAAAACAATGCCTCCTCATAGCACAAACTGTTATCTCAATATTTGAGCAGCTTACAGCCATAAAACAAGAATTGGAGACATTGAAAAGAGATATAGCTGTTTTTCTTCAAAAACAAGATGTCAAGCCTGAAGCTGACCTGGCTGGGGCCAGTCCCTTCTCATGGGGTTTTTGATTTCTATCATGGGTTATCCCAGGGGTGGGTTTCAGGCGGTTCGCGGCAGTCCCCGCGAACCGGTTGGTCGGCAAACCCGGAAGTAAGTAACTTCCGGGAACGCCGAAGGATCCACCCACCCGCCTGCGTTTCTTACCCGGTTTTGATGAGTTCTGCGCTTCCAGGCATGTGCAGAACGCATACAGCGCCTGCGCGATCCTCCAGGAGCAGCTGGAGCATCGCACAGGCACTAGTACGCATGCATGCACTGCGCACGTGCACGAGGACGCCGCCAGCCCCAACCCCGAACCGGTTGGAACGGGGCAAGAAACCCACCCCTGGGTTATCCTCACTTGGCTTTAGGCTGACAGAGTTTGAAATTGAAAGGGGAGAGCAGATATAGGTGGAGTATTGCAGCCAAAACAACATAGCGAGATATTCCAACCGCAGACGGGCCAGAGGAGGAGGAGAGAAGTCACCAAGCAACCAGCTGGTATCCCGATTGGACAATGTGATTTATTGTTTTGATATAATGGGGTGAAAAGCTTGGGAATCTTCAGTACTGGCTTTCTACCAGTTTGTGTCAAGATGATGTATCTAAATAAACCTGTTCTATGGGGAAACGGACTGCCTTGAAGTTCTATTTACAATGGGTACATTAATTAGAACCTGACACAAGGACCCTCTACTCCCACAAAAGCCTCTGTATTAGACATAGTCAAATCTCCCACTCTGGTCAAGTGTGCTTATAAGGAACAAAGAGCAAAAGTAATAGTTAAATAACTTGTCAAAAGCCACAACTCTCTTAAGAATAACTCACCATCTTCTGATAAAGCAAAGAAAGGGGAATTTACAAATGTTAAAGATTTCTTGGAAGCCAGCAAAGTATCCGCTACCAAATTAAATTGTTCATTTCAAACACAACAGATGGCCCTCAGAATTTGCATGAACAGACTTAATGTTGGATGTAGGAAAACCATGACAGCAGAGGTGGTATTCAGCCAGTTTTGACTGGTTCTACCGAACCGGTAGTAATGATTTTGTACAGTTCGGAGAAACCACAAATCACACCATTGGCTGGTGAAATGATTGAATTAGCTGGGATGTGTGGGAACCAGCAAGATATCTGAAAAACCTGTTTTTTTCCCTTAGAATAGAACAACATTTTTAGAGCCAGACTTAATATCTTCCTCTCTGCCCTCCTGCAGAGCAGGTATGATAAAACCCAATAGCTGAACGAATCTGTACATGTGGCAATGGGGAAGTTGAAGATAACTCATATGTCCTATTGTGCTGCAGGTTCTACAGGGATATCAGATCAACATACATTCTCCCTCTATTAGAGAGATTTTTGGGAGAGCAGATAATTTCTACATGAAACATCTCCTTCAGGATTTAAATCCAGATTCTACTCAGGCAGTAGCAAAATTTGTACTGCTGCAATGATAATAATGAAAAAATACCTAAAGAACTAAAGATCCTTATTCATATTACTACTTTGCTTAGTTATTTTCTAATAATTTTTAGTGAATGTATTTATTTTAATGTTTAACTTTTGTGCTGGTCTATGACTGTAATAAAGATTGACTCTATTCTGTTTTAAAAAAAAATTGAAATACATAGCTTAAGCTTTGTCCATAACTAACCTCATCACAAATCATTAGTCTAAATGTTTGATTTGAGAATTCCTGAGGATTCCTGAGGATTCCTGTGGATCGCCTGAGACCCTCTCAGCTTTCTGAAATCAAAATTATTTGTCAGCTAACATAAAAAAATAACACAATATTAAAATCACATAAATTGTAAGGTGGTAATCGAAGTCGGGAATGACTAGCACATATGTGTGAGGGGAACCTTTTTAATGGAAGTGAATGTTTCAATTTTAATTTTTAATATGGTAAACAGTGAAAAATACAATCCATACATTCTGGTTCCCTAATAGGTACCAGTATAGTTAATTATATTGTAATTTCCTGGAATTCTTTACATATAGCCTATGTCTATATTGGAACTCACCCTAATAGTGACCACTTCATATGAATTTGTCTTTTTGACTAAAACAAACCTTGAATTATTAGAAGTAGTCCGTTCCCCAGTGACATTAAAACAAAGAATAGAATGAATATATCATATCAACATCTAGCTAGTTATGTCTGAACCATTAACCATAGAGTCCAGTTTCAAATACCCAAATTTGTTAAGCTGATGATCATTTAAAATTATCATGGTTTAAAAACCCCTTGGTAAAGTTCAACAGTTAGGCTTCTGTATGGAAAGTCTTGGCTCACAAGATTTTGTTAATGCTATCAAAAAGCATTGAATTTTAGATATAAATATTCAAATAGGCTTAAATAAGGTGTACCACTTCAATATTTATGTTTGATTCCAAAAGGACTCATTCCATACTATTTATCATTTATTCCAATTTTGAAATTTTATAAATCCTTCATTTTAGCTAGGTTTCATATTTTGCTCTCAGCTGTCCTTTTTGGATATTTTAAGGATATTCCCAATTTCCACTGACATTTGGTTATATCTATGTGGTAATATTTCAATAGAAACTCTAAGCTACGTGTATCTCGCCTTAGAAACTTTAAGACTGTAGACCTCAACTCCCAGTATTTACTAGCTCCCAGAATTTACTAGCTCAAGTTGAAGTCAACAAGCCTTAAAATTACCAATATCAGACATTGCTGCTTTAAGCCCAATGTTATTATATTATCCCCTGTATAAGTCTAAGCAGACTCTTATATATTACTTTTGAAGAAATTTCCAGGTGGAGTTAGTGTGATTTCTATTTAATGTTTCTTTTTTTGGAGAAGGTCTTAAAAATATCTCAAATTGCCTAGTTTTATATTATCATTTCTACTATTCCATTACTTAGGTTTGGAATGTCTTATAATAGTATTTTATTTTGATTTATTTTGGTATCTTTGTCCTTAATTATTTTTAGATTTTGTTACACTTATTTTTTTCTAGAATAATTTAATACTTTATAATTAGATATTTTGTTTGCATTAGGCCATAACCTGTAATAATTTGATTTAAAGTCAATTTATTTAATTCATCACTGCTGCAGATTAGAAGCTGATTGAACTGCTTCCATATCTATTGAGCTAGTATTCTTCCTCACCATTTTGTTTATCCCAATCACTGGTTTCAATGGGAAGGAAAATAAATAGTTCGCATAGATTATTTCTGTTCTGCAGGTGCATGCTGACATATTCTACCCAAACAGGGAAAATTCAATGTTTCAGTTTTCTATAATTGTTCAGACTGAATCATATGAATACATTTTGAACCTTGAATCCAATTTTTTCTCATTGTTGCTTTAGATCACTGTAAGTCCTAAATAGTAGCTTGTCGAAAGTTTTGAAGTGTCTAAGGAACAAAGGAGATCTAAAGCTTTGTTTTTTTTAAATATGGCCGTTTCCTCTTTTAACTCACTTAAATTCTTTAAAAAGAACAAAAAATTACAACTGATCATTGACTATATATAACATAATGGTAATCCCTCTACAGTTTTTAGATGTCAAAAAATTAAAAGTATGGTCTTCCCCTTCTCTAGTTCTCCACCCCTTTTAGGTCAAAAAGTAAAAAAATACAGCAAATTATTGAGAATTTTTCTCCATATGATCAATACAACAAATTGAAAATGTTCACTTAAATATAGGTAGAAGATAGTTTTCATGATTAGCTATATCATAAAGCAAATTAAGGCGATGGTCTTAGGAAAGATGTATTGGAGGATATATGGAAGAGTCCTCAACCATTAAATAAGTTTTTGCCTGCTAGTTCAGAGTATAGCTTACCTTCAGTGCTGAAAATTCAATTAAGTCTACAGGAAGAAATACTTTATCATTTACCTGAGTTAATACTTTCTTGGATTATTCTTGATTTTCTTTTGTTTAAATGTTGCTGCCATACTAATTAATTATTGCAAAAATACACCCAATAGACCATTTCCATGGTTATAAATAATTTTCAGAGCATGTTATCTGTATTTGTGTGTGTATGTGTGTAAAATAATAATCTAATCTAATATAAATCTGACAGTCAAAACTGTAACATTCATTTATTATGCATTATGTAACTACCTTAAATGCTGACTCCAAACCTGAACAATCAAGAAATGCCACACAAAAAATTGCTCCAAGACGCCTTTCAAATTCCAAATTTTTGTATTTAAAATCAGCGTAGTCTTCTTCAAATTCCTGTAGAAGGCAAAATCCATTTCAAATAGGTTTAAGATTTTTTTTTTAAGAATTGCATTATATAATCAATAAAATAGTTAAGGAAATAACAACTATTAAATTAGAAAGTTAGTGCCAACTTGCTAAAGATTCTGTTTCCTTTAACTTCCTACCAGATAAGAATAGAGAAGAATTGACAGACAAAAAGAGAATAAAGTTGTTTGTAATGCTCACTGGATGTTTTCAGGAGACAATAAGAACAGTATCCAGGATTCCAAAAAGCCAAGTCTGCCAAAGGCCTTAAAATATTTGTACCACCCTGATCTTTTCACATCGAAGAAAAAGCTGTGCTTGGCAATCAGGTACCTAACTATAGCTGTAGTATTTTGGAACATCATGTATTGAGTTTCTCTTAAAAGAAACAGGAGGATCTCCAAATTCAACAAGACAGGTTTGTTAAATAAAGCAAAGTACATCAACATCTGGAAAATGGGTTTCCTAACACCAACTCTACAAGCAAAAATAACTTAGCAGTATTCTTGATATACTGTATACCTGTATTACATCTGAGCAGTTATTCTTGGAGAAATAACTTGAACTAGCCAAACAGTGATACATTTTGCTTATCTTTTGGTATCAAGGTATTTTTCCAGCAAGTGTTATCAAGCTTTATTGTTTAATCTTCTAATTTTAAGTTGTAGCAGCCATCCTTATGTTCAGTTATATTAGCTTTTAAATCAAACAAGTAGCATAAGGGTAATTGTGCTATATTATATCAAATTAATAAATTCCCTTAAAAAAACTTTCTGAATGTATTGCAAAATTGCTGTGACTTGTTGATAAAAGAACAGCAGCATCAAAAGCTTTGGATCACAGCAGTGATTTTCCTGAATATATAAATGCAGTGCAATAATTAAATTAGATAAGAAAAACAATTTCAATCAAAGTTGCAATCCTATGTACAGAGCTTTTAAAAGACGTCAAAGAGAAGACTGGGACACCACGGGGAAGCTTTTGTAGTGCAAACCTGCAGTTTGGGAAGGTCATTTGCCCCATCAACTGCGTGCAGTGAGGTTGGCAGCCCAGTGAAGCTTGACTATGACTGAAAATCATCCTATCCCTATCTCTAGATTAAAGGTATGATGTTTGGAACTAGCAGGTGGAGAAAAACTTTGGGTAGTATAGGCCGTAACATCAAGATTGCAATGGGCATAATATTATATGCAAGTTTTATGTATAATAGAAATTAGGGTTATGGTATATGGCAATGAAATACGTGCTCAGGGAAAATGCCTCTGTTATTAACAGAAAATGCCAGTGCTATTAAAAGATTAAGTAATCTTCCATCTGAAAAATACTGGACTACAATATCGTCATTAAATAGAGAAACACTGTTCTTCAATAGGTAGCAGAAATAGTAATAGTTAAGAAATTAAAACTCAAATTTCTAAGTTCAAACTTTTCACACTTTTTCTCATGATTGGATCAGTTTTAAAATATAATCAACTTTATTTTTACAATATACCTCACAATTTGCCTTTCTTAAATTTTACAAAAATGGCACAAACAATATGCTATATGAAAGATTACCATATTGTCATAGTCTAAGGGGTCATATGTTTTCCCTTTAAAAGTATTACAAGACTCGATAAATTCTTCATTCAATTTGCATATTTGAGCATTTAAACATTTTCCTTTGATTCCACCAAATTCTAGTTTCTCCAACTTTTCAAACTCAAGCATGGTAAGAAAAATATTCTGAAAAGATAAAAAATAATCATTAGCAATACTTATGTTTAATGAATGTATCTCCTGATACAGAAGTAGGCAATATTTTTGACCCATATTGATTGGGTCATAAATTGGCATAAATGTGTCATTTAGAAGGCAACTACTAAATTTCCATTTCTGATCTCTGAACTTGTTTATCACAGCTTATCTTTGCGTATAGGGATGAGGGAAATTACAGGAAGGAGAGGGAGAGGGGAAGGGGGAGGGAGAGCGCGAGAGAGAGGGAGGGAGGGAGGGAGAGAGAGTATTCTTTTGAACAAAATCAAAGAAGTGAGTCTGTTCTGAAAAACCAGGTTCTAATTCTCAGTCCTTAGAAAAACAAATTTTCTCCACTCCCAGTTTTACAAACTTAGATCCTGACAAGCCAATATTCGGACTTTAAAATCTGCAAGGGTGTCTTAAAATTATGTACAGAATCAAATGGCAAAGTGCCAGTTTATTTAATTGGGAGCAGATTTCTGAGTAGCCAAGAACCAGATAGTCACATTCTGAAACAAAGTCTTTGACACCTGCCTAGAATGCTTTGAGCTTTTTCTTTGAACATTGAGTGAGACTACCATCAAAATTGGTTTTTGACCAGGATCATGTGATTATATACTGCAAGACTTCCTGGCATAGAATAGGACCATCTTGGCATCTGTGGCTAGATACTTGTTGTGAAGGGCTTGACAGAATATAATTGCCATCACTTTGGCTTTAAGAAATTGTTCTATAATGCTGCCTCTATGGAATCAAATCTGTCACTCACATGACTTCTCCTACAAACAGGATACAACATGCAAGGTATATGCATGATGGTCTTTCTACCATATTGTCAAAATAAAATCTATGCCTTAACATGTAGATAATATGTGAAATAAAACTGGGCAGAGGGCTGGGGAAGAACTCTTTAACCTGTAAGCCATCAGGCTATTAGGAACCTGGTTGGATCTTCTGTATTTTGTGTCCACCTAAGATCTCTTTTTATTATGTGCATATGTCTGCGTACAATATGTCAGGAACTAATTATTTGCTTCTTGTGTCTTATTTTTACCTATTAAATTGGTGCCTATCCATTAACTCTGTATTATAATGACAAAAAATGCATTTATGTATTAATTTTATTTATTCATTTGTTTGTTTGTTTGGATCCAGTATTTACTAATTTTTACAAATAACTTACAAATAAAGATATAATAAAAGCAACATTTAATTAAAGAAAGCTGCAGCTATGCAATACTATACCAATATTTTTGCTATTGGATTAATGGACTTTTTCAAAAAAAAAACTGACTTGCATTATATACATACATACATACATACATACATACATACATACATACATACATATATGATTTAGTTATCCACATGCATAAGGATAATTTATAAATTTGGGACTTGCAATTGTAAATAAGTTTTCGTCTCTTTCTCTGTTTCTTCCTTGCTGTTGTGTAAAAGTAGCTAAGTTATTGTTACAGAAAATTCCACATAATTTTTCCAGAAACTGTAATTTTAATGGATAGAATGATAAATAATACCTCTATTTTGTCCAGGCGATTTAAAAACATATCAAATCTGGAAAATACCATCTGAGGTTGAAAATCCCAAAATCTAACTTCTTGACTGCTAGTGAAGTAAGTTGCCACTTGTTTCCTTTCATTAAAAAAAGCATCCTTAAAACTTCTTAAAGTATTAAGAGCATTTTGTACTTGTTCCAAAGTTTCTTCTGCTTCCCTTTTCATAATATCTTCTGGTGAAAGATATACTGTAGCCTGGGGCAAAGAATAATGCAATCAGATGTTTTAAAATATAAATGGCTATTATTCATATACTTTTTAAAATACCTGTCTATAAAGGAAGGTTCTACATTCTTCCTAAATTTGAAAAGAATATTTAGACATCTATCACAAAAAAGTGACAAAAATAGATTTCAGTTTCATCTTGCCAGTCTTAGTCTTTCATGCTTTCCATGCTTATGTTTCTTATCATTGGAGCAAGTTCCTAAATTACAGGGTTTGTATCGTAATGCACATTTCTTCAGTTCCCCAACCTTGCAGGGGTCTAGGAAGTGGAGGCTGGATACAACTCTTAAAGTAGATTTCATATACTGACATTAATGTAGGGGAAAGCACTTTTCTAGGTACTGTACAGATGGGTCCCTAAAAGCAAGAATATATTTAAGTAAACTTCCTTCCCTGACTACAATTCTCAGGCACTTTCATATAAAAATAGAGTGCATTGCATTCAATTTATTCTGGTACTTAAAATGTTACTACCTGATGAATGAACAGATTGCAGAATTCCTGCAGTAGAGATATGATTCGTGCTGGCATGTTATAAAATTTGGAATGACTCCAGATTAGGCAGATGGTGTGAAACAGAGGAGGAATCAAAATATGTATCCCTGGAAATTCGGTCTCTTGAAAAAACTGAATATGTCTTTCTAAAGTTTTAAGATATAATTCAATATCTTCGGCTTCAATAAGTGCTGTAGAAGAAAGAAAGGATTAAAACTGCCTTGTAGTATGTGTGCCTAATATAATCTAGAGTATGTACTTAGCCATACTCACTTTTAAAAGAAAATGATGATCTTTTAAGGATAATAATCAACTTGGTCATAGATGCTACTTGGAGACTATTAGGGTCCATGTTCCACCTGTCTCCAGTAACACAAGGAGACAGGAAAAGAAAAATGTCTGCATCTTGCTAAACTGGCAACATAAAGACGGTCCTATGGTGTAACCACAGAACAACTACAGCATTCTGTCTTCTGATATATGCAAGTTTGGTGGTTGGCCCAACTGCTTGGAAAACATTGTATGGCAATGTATTCAAATTCTAAATGCAGTTTTTTCCTGACAAAAGGTTAAGTTGCAGCTATAAACTAGTGTACTTTTTTCAAATTGAAAAAAAAAAAGGACAATGATGTAATATTCTGCCTAATTAGAACAATATGAAAATGAATCATCCACTTAGTTCTTTTGGAGCACAGTACCTTATAAAAATAACATGTACTTTAATGATTTTCCATTGACATTTCATTTAATCAATATGTAAAAATGAGAAAACCATTTTAAAACCATTTTAATGTTAGAAATAGATTGTCTGCAAGTAACAGCTTCAAAGTAATGCTTGCAAGAAACACCGTATGTTAATTTAATTTTATGTGTACGTATATAGGGAAATATCTAAATGTAAAACAATGAAGTATGGCATACTGCATAAGACTGACTTAATGAGAGTATCTCCCAAAGCAATAATTTAATGTAAAATTATTGTGACAGAGTAAAAAAAGAAAATGGGTTTGATATATTTTATCCATTTATATAAAATATAAATTCATCAAAGAAACCTTACCATTTTCTACATCCTTATAAATATCCTGAAAAGTTGGATAATAACTGCTCTTCTTGATTTTTAAGATTCCAATCAATTTTTGGATAACAGGGCTCTTAAGCTGGAATTTAAAAAGATCTTTAATAAATATATTTATATTTGCCACATGATTATGTGAATTTAAAAAGACTCTGAAAAGGTCAAACAATCATGTTTCATAAACGGCCCTACACAAATCTAAAATGCAATCCCAGTCATTCTAACATGCTCAAGTCTTTGCCTTTTCTCAAGCAGAAATAGTTGAAAAGATTAATGGCCATAAAGGCTTTTTCCCCTCAAAAAGGTTGAGTGATCGTTATTGCATTAATTCTTGCTCCTACAAATCTTGTTTGTCAATCAATTAATTTATTAAGCATGCAATTTCACCTTTTACAGCCCGTGAGGACATACTGTAATTAGTTTTATCAAAATTATTCAAGCCCTAGTATGAACCAAACAGGTTGATTGCAATCAGCTAGTGGCAGCTGATTTGAGCATCCATGGGGTATATGAGAAAATCTTCATCCTCAATTTCAAAGAGGACAATCAATTGTTTATAAGGCGATAAGTATAAAGACTAATATTCCAAAACATTTCAATTAAGATTCTTATCTATTTGTGTCATATTGTATGTCTGAAAACCACTAAATCAGGAGTTCTCCGTGTCATCATGGAGTCGTCATGTGACATAGCATGACTTTTTTCCCCTTTGCTAAACCGGGCGTGGCCAGTGAGTGATGCATCCTGCCTGTGGGCGACAAGTTTGGTACCCTGCACTTGATGAATTGAAGCCATCTAAGCCAACCTACATGTTCAGGAATGTCTGGTAAGATAATGTTTCTAGCCAATTTCTAGAATGCAACTGAGAATAGTAATTACCAGTTTTTACTCCTAGCAACCACATAGAGATATCTTCTTCTTGATGATCTATCCATAACATGTTTTTTCAAATCTATCATTACCAATGCAGAAAACCGTAATGACCATTCACTTATTCAACATGATAAGAAAATGGGAAAGTTATATTGTCCTTTAATAAATGTTAAGAGCTGTGGTGGTGCAGTGGTTAGAATGCAGCATTGCAAGTTAATTCACTGCTCACTGCCAGTTTTATTCTAACCATTTCAAGGTTGATTCAGCCTTTCATCCTTTCAAGTTTGGTAAAATGAGGACCCAGATTGTTGGGGGTAATATGCTGACTCTGTAAACTGCTTAGAGAGGGCTGTAAAGCATTGTAAAGTGGTATATAAGTCTAAGTGCTAACACTATGTTTTTTTAATGTATAGAACAGATAGGATGTTTTTGAATATTGATGACTAGGAAATCTCATTCTTTTCCTATACTATAAAATGAGTGAATATATTTTATTTTTGTGGCCTACTAGAAAGTCATCAAAACTGTGCTGCTACTGGTGCTATAGAACTTCTAATGACAAGAATATATATTTAATCAAAATTATTTATAATATAGTTTATTATATTTCACTGTCATTTATTATGGTTACTATTTGTTAGTTGCAGCACTTGCTTTTGCACATTGCTTACAATCATCTTGACTGAAGCAGTTTTTAAATGTATTTATAATTTATTAATAAATACATTGTGAGGCTACATACAAATCTAAGTAAACTGCAATAAAAACAGAAAATTTATTTGTAGAATGCTCTAAGCCATTGCTAGACTAATTTGTATTTGATGTTTCATCTGTTGGTTAGAAATGAACATATTCACTTTCTCTTCCAGTCAATGTTCCCTCTAATTTGTTTTCAGTATGAGCAGAAAAATATAGTGTTTGAGCGGCATATTTTCATGCCTGAGCACCTGAATTTTTTTCACAGATGTCACCTAAGACAACAACGAAATCAGTATTATTTGAAACTCAAAGTTATGTTTATTCAAGGTACCCGCTTAATTAAAAGTGTTACATAATACCAGTATCACTTAACAACGGTCCTGCTTAGCAACCAAAATGTTGGCTCAGAAAGTCTGGCATTTGAAGCACGCAAGTCTTAAAGCTGTTGTTACAAGATCCTTGCACCCCTAACCCTTTAGAAAAAAAATCCCAGGGGTCTTCAAACCTGACAGCTTTAAGACTTGTGGACTTCAACTCCCATAATTCCTCCTCCAGTCATGTTGGCTCAGAAACTCTGGCATTGAAGCATGCAAGTCTTAAAGCTGTCAAGTTACAAGATCCTTGTACCCATAACCCTTTAGGGAAAAAAACCCCAGGGGTCTTCAAACCTGACAGCTTTAAGATTTGTGGACTTCAACTCCCAGAATTCTTCCTCCAGTCATGTTGCGGCGACGTCATCTGTGTGGATCCATTTTTGGCTTTTTTCACAGGGGGCAGGGCTGCTGCTGAAGATGCCAACGAGCCCCCGCCGCTACTAGAATAACTGCTGCCACTGCCGCCTCCTCCTCCTCCAACATCACCAACACATTTTCTGCCCAGCGCTGCAGCCGAGGTGAAGCAGCCAAAGCTCCTGCAGGCGCCCCCGTCCATGGCAGCGGTGGCGGTGCCTTCCCCTCCCCTCGGAGCACCTCAGCCGGGCTCTGGGTTACCCCTGCCGCCGCCTCCACTGTGCTTTTGAGAAGCCATGAGGCCTTTTTTTCCTGCTCCCGCCCCTCTGCCGCCTTCCTACTAGCTCCCGCGGCCTCATGGCTCCTCAAAAGCACGGCGGAGGAGGAAGGGGGAGGGATAACACGGGGGCTAGCTCAGGTGCTCCGCGTGGAGGGAGAGGCACCACTGCCACGGGCGGAGGTGCTGACGGGAGCTTTGGCGGCTTAACCTCAACTGTGTCGGGCGGCAAATCCGGAAGTGCTATTGGAGGAGGAGGAGGCAGCAGCAAATATTCCCCTTCTGCCTGTGACATAAATCACTGCTCGCAGTTAGAAACGGCTGCACAGTGTTTTCTTGCCACGTGCGCAGCCGCGCACCTTAGAGGGAACAGTGCTTCTAGTACATATTATTGAAAAACAGTCACAAACTATCATTGGAGTAGGAACTACGTACCTGATCATATATACACAAGAGATTGTCTTTTCTTTCTTTCCAAAACTTAAGTTCACTCTGAGGATCTGGGTGAATCTGGTTAAAAGACAGTTGAGCTATATTCCTTTCCAAAATGTCTTTTATTTGGCATGACCACTTGATAACCATTGATTCTATTTCATGAAGTACTGGTCTTGTCTGGGAATTTTGCCTAAAAGATAGGGAGAATAAAGGTTGATTTTTCCATGCTTAGATATGCTTAAAGTTATCCTGAAACTAACTGCACAATATTTTGGGTGTGCTTTTATTATTTGGTTCTGATCTGATAACAGATGGTACTGCTTTATATGACATGACAAATTACATATTTAACTGACAAATTAAGCAATTTCCAATGTTTCCTTTTAAAAAGTTCACCAAATAAAGAGAATTTTTGTTTTCAGTGATAAATAAAGTATATGTTCTGAGATGATATTAGCATTACAAGGGCACTTTGAAAGTCAAGCTTAAAGTCAAGGTCTTCTGTCAATTGGATTTGTGATGTGGTGCTGGCTGGGGGATTCTGGGAGTTGAAGTCCACAGGACTTAAGGTCGCCAAGGTTGAGAAACACTGCTCTACAGTATTTGTAGCCATTCTTTCATATATTGAGGAGCTGAGGTGGCGCAGAGGTTAGAGTGCAGTACTGCAGGCCACTTCAGCTGACTGCTATCTGCAGTTCGGCGGTTCAAATCTCACCGGCTCAAGGTTGACTCAGCCTTCCATCATTCTGAGGTGGGTGAAATGAGGACCCAGACTGTGTGGTCAATATGCTGACTCTGTAAACCGCTTAGAGCGGGCTGAAAGCCCTATGAAGCAGTATATAAGTCTAACTGCTATTGTTATTGCTATTGCTAACAAATGCTTCCCTTTTATTTATCCTTAATATAGCCCCATTTTCCTTATTCTTATAAGAGTATATCAAGAAATGCACAGATTTTGATCAAAGAATAATCCAACCTGGAATTCTGCTACAGTGGCTAAGCAAAGGGTAGGTGCAACTGCACATTCCTACTTGTGTATCCAAAAACGACACTGAGAAGAAGCAAATGATATTAAAATATATACCTGTCGTTTTCAGTAGCCATTAGTTATCTTGTAATCTATAAAGTTTTTATTTTTTAAAATAATCTAACCTTTAAAATGAAGCATTATTAATAAGTTGCATTCATTATAGGATTATTATAGATGTATTTGCTTATTTACTTGTGATAGTTCAAGGCATCAAGCCTGATTGCCACTCTAATCAACTAGGAATCTATGGGGTGAACAACCCAACTGCTATATCCAGTTAAAATTATAATGCTAGGTTTAAGCATAGCCTTAAAAAAAGTCAACCTGTACAGAATTTAGTTATGAGGAAAGTGCTTAAAGGCTGCAAAAATATCACTCAGCTAGTGGAGAGGGAGATTTATATACTGGATTCCTCCTAGGCTGCCAGATATTATTTAAATATTCCCAGAAATCTGTTGTTAAAGAACAAAAGAAAGCATCCTGAAACACTTGGGACCAGTACGTAATTCCCAGAATTTAAATTCATCTTGTTTCCCTATACCACATAATTAATCCAACTGTTCCTTGCAATAACTGAATGGAAAAAGAAGAGATTCTGTTGCCCATCAAAGTGTCTATGTACTGAGAAGGCCATGGAAGTAGTGATTGACAGAATCTCTCTTCTCTAAGGAATCATGTAAATATCTTTTTGTCTGATACTACACTAATAACACTGACTGGCAGCTAATAACATTGACTGGCAGCTTAACCCTAGATAGATAAGTAGATAGATAGATAGATGGATGGATGGATGGATGGATGGATGGATGGATGGATGGATGGATGGATGGTATGTCTATCAAATGGAAGGATTATAAGGACATTCTCTAAGGCACCAGATGAGATGTAATAGGCGGAAGCTAGTTAAAAAGAGATCCAATTTAGAAGTAAGGAGAAATTTTCTGACAGTCAGAACAATTAGGTAATAGTTTACCTCCTGGAGTAATGGATGCATTGAGGCTTTCAAAAGCAGACCAAACTATTGGAAGTCAATTAAGGTTCCTATCTTGAACAGGGGCTGGAATAGAGCCGTGACGGCAAACTTACGGCACATGTGCCAGAAGTAGCAGGCCAAGCCATGTCACCTGGCACACGTGTTGCCCATTCCTCTTCCAGGTTTCTGCTGCATAAGCGTGCATGACAATCAGCTGGCCTTTGTATGTGCAGCAGTGCCAGAAACCAGAAGAGCTTGTCTTCCATTTTCCGGTGTACACATGCCCCTTGGGCCGCTTCTCTTCCATGTTGCATCTCTGACGAGCGTGTAAGCTCCCTTTCCGGCACTTGGTGCTGAAAAGGTTTGCCATCACTAGACAAGAGGATCTCCAAGGTCCCTTCCAACCTATGATTCTGTTTTAGATGAATTATTTATACTTTCTTGTAATATAATTTTGAATGCACAAATTTCCTGCTTACACTTTAACTGCTTGATCCATTAGACCATGTCCTTCTCAAGTCTCTCTATTAAGCTATTGGAGGTGTCCTGCTTCTTTTTGTTTCCTAGGTAGCATCTTTTCCCCACATTCCCAAAGACATTCACACATTCCATTACATATATATGTAAACTCCTTACTTATTTTCAATGCACATATCCTGCAAATCAGTCTTTGCTGCAATTGTTGGAAGAGGAAGAAGAATTTTCCCAGACACAATTCCATTCATAACATAGGTCTTGTTTTTAATTATCTCTATATGCCGCTCCATATCATGGGAAATAACATGTGGCCAAGAGCCATTATTTTTCTTAGTGGAAAGAACAGGAACTACAACCTGGCAGCAGAAAGAACAAGATGTCAATGATGTAAAGAATCCTTAAAACTTAACCTTCTTTTTGAAGTCGTGTTTAATTTTTGTTGTTATATTCCACATAAACTAGATTTTCTTTCATAAACACCCTCAAAAAATTATGTTAACTTTTAAAATGAAACATTATGCATTGATAATTCACAGGAAGACTATTTAAAAAAAGGACATCGTTGCATTATGTATTTTATAACTTTACACTATAAGGGCTTAAATTTGTTTATTTGTATTCTGTTTTTATTCTTATATACAGACATACACTGATAATCTTATGGCTTCAAAGTATTTCAAGATGGAAACTCAATACAGGTTTGCAAATACTAAACTAAAACTTACTATGCTGTACAATCATTTAACAACAATCAGTGTTCTTATGGTCAACACAAAACCATATTCAGATCAAGGGTGGGCTGCTGCTACCAATTCACAACCCGTTAGCCAGGCACATGCTGTGCACATGCATGCACAGAACAATTGTGCATGCACAGAACAATTTACAGTGAACTGTTCGTGCACAGTCAGTAAAAAACAAAATGGCACTGCCCCAGCGATGGAGAGGGAACTGGTTCAGGGACATGGCAGGCCTGAGTCACTGCTGGTTCTGCGACCCAGGCCTGAATTCCACTACCCATCTCTGATTTAGATCCATTACATGGTATACCATATCTTTAGAGTACATATGAAGAGAGACCCATTATATTCAGCTTCCATTTGATCTCACTGATAAGTATGGATTCAGACAAAATACGAGCTTTTATCACTTCTACTATTATGTAAAATAATTACCTCAACAATTGCCATCTACCACCCTAAAACAGCAATACTGATTGGGAAAACAGAGTAAAAAGGTAACTGTTGTGAATTTTCTATCTGATTTAAAAATGATTTAGAGAGTGGCTTGGCTCAGAAAAGGATTAAGTTTGATTCACTCTTACTAACATTGTTTTCCAATTTTCATTTCATTCTGTAAATGCACGATGTAGAGATTATCTCTAGAGTAACATGAGAGTGGATTCCCAGGAGAAAATAGAGAAACATTATCTGTTCCTTATTCAATTCAGTAAATAATCTCTTGAATTGAATTCCATACTGTACATTTAGGATTCAAACTAGAGGAATAATCTGTATTTTCTTTGCTATGCAAATTTCATGACATTGGAGTCCCTTCAATCTATGGACCGCAACCCAAGATTCAAATTAATTATATGAACAGCTATTAATCTTTATTTACTACATAGCGAAATCTCAATTTTAAATAAAATTTGAATGAGTTTATGAAGTAGTAGATTCTAAATTATCTTTCCAGTTAATTCAACAACTTCCTTATATTGGTTTTGGTGTTTGATTCTGATACCCTAGTCTGTCAAAAAAAAAAGAGTTCAATTACTCTGAATACCAAATATATTCTAAGAACTGTAATTATTAAGCCCAATACTACTACAAACTGAATTATGTTTTTAATAATAAACATTTTATTCTTAACTGATTATGAAATGACGATCTGTCTCTTATTCATTTTGCAAGACTTTCAATTTTTTAAAAATTATTTGGTCTCTAACACAAGATAGTTCTTCAATGATAATCAGAAATGTTAAAAATATTTGATCAAGCACTTTTGATATTGTGAAATGTTTGGTCTTTGTGTCATATACCAATCAAACAGTTCCAGTAGGACTAGGATCTGTAACTATAACATTCCAAAAGTTTGTTTGTTGCAATATATATTCCATAGTGATAAATGTAAACTTACATCAGCTTGAGAACAAACTGTACTCTAAATAAACATGCAATTTAGAAATAAGGTAAGACTAAATGAGCACTCAACATTAAGATCAGAAATCTCAAGCATTATGAGATGGGTGCCATCCTGTACACACAGGTTCCAGTGTGCTTGCAGACAATACACTTCATGTTATTAGCTCAATAATATGATCTTATTGTGTGGTCTTATTTTTTGAAATATTATGTCAATTAAGAAAAAAATAAATATATACTGGTATACAACATACTGCCCAGCTAAAGGATTTTTATGTAATTCTAAGACAACAGAATAGGTAAACCATGAAGAAAATGCTTTTAGGAAGGGAATTCATGGCTCTAATTAGTATACAAAATTAATGTTGTATTAGGTAGCTAAATAGGTAAATTTTAATATAGTCTTGCATTTATTAATTATGTGAATATGTATTTTATCCTTAAGTCAGATAACAATCAATACTTTCACAGCATATTATCTAGTCACAACACTATACTATAATCCAATACTTCTTTCATTTGCTGCTTATATTTCCTATTGAACTATGAACCTGTAGGACAAAAACATTTATTTATTTTCTGCAGAAGTTCAAAGCCATGTATATAGCATTCTTCCACTTTTCCTGCACCATCCTTGAAAGACTAGTAGGCTGCCCTGGGAGACCATGACTAGCACTAAGCTATCTAACTTTCCATGACTGAACACTGATTAACTCCCCATCTTACTGTTTTCAGCATTTATATACTGCATTTTTTACTGCAGATGGTCTGCACCCAAAGAACAGTAAACAAAGCAATGTTGCAATTCCATACATTGCAGGAATATAAGAAAAGCTCTGAAGACTGAGGATCTTCAGTCAACACAACATATGTGCACTGTACACTATGCTACACTTCACCTACACTAAGGCAGAAACTTGTCGACCCCAAGGATGAAACACCTAGACACAAACTGAGCAACGCAGTATATGCAGTTACAATGCAATGAGCCATATGCAGATCTGTACATTAGGGAAACAAAACTACTTCATAAAAGCATGACAAAACATAGGAGAACAAATCCAACAGGACTAGTCCATCTGCATTTAAAAGATAAAGCTGACTCTTTTGAAGACAGCAAAGTCTACATTTTGGACTGAGAGGACCGCTGGTTTGAAAGAGGGATCAAAGAGGCCATCTATGTCAAAATTGAACAGCCCTCTTTCAACAGAGGTGGAGGAAAATAACATCATCTATTTCCAGTCTACAACACACTCTATTCAACAGTTCCAAGAAGGCTCCACACCCATTTGCACTACTCAAGTGACCTGGCAACACAGGTAAACTTTAATGACTTGCTAAAAGAATGAAAATGATCACATGTCTGCAAGGAGTGTAAATCCTTACACTCCCCACCACCCAGTGAGAACTGAAGAAACTTCTTGGATGAGAAGCAAAAAGTTTTTAAAGAAAAACCAGAAAGTCCAGTTGTCTTTTGAATAAACACATTTGGGACAAGATTGCATTTGAAATTTCAAACATTCTCTAGAACACTGTCTGAAAAATATTACAAAATTGTTGTTGCTGATTTCACCATCATGTCTCTCAGTGGTCTATAGACTACAAAATATTTTTTTTAAAATCCACCATAATTCCTTTCAATATAAAAGCTGTCTTTATAATATTGCTAAAAAAGTTTCCATAATCCTTATTTTTTTTAAAATGAGAACACCCAGAAGATAGGAATCTAGTTTTCTCCAAAAAGAAGCAGCTTTTTGGCAACTTTTCTACTAAAACAGATGTAAGGATAACATATTGCAAAGTGGTTATTTATTTATTTTATTTATTTATTTAGTTTTCCAAACATGTACGACAGGGGTGGTTTCTGGCAGAGACTACAGCTGGTTCACTCAGGGACGCACCGCCCATACATGCACAATACAACAAAACTTGCTCTGTGCATGCGCAGAAGCAAAAAACAAAATGGCGGCACATACAGCGCTATCAGGAGAACCGGTTTGGGGCATAGCAGGCCTGGGTCACTGCTGGTTTCAGTGACCCAGGCTGCCAAGCTACTACCGGTTCAGCTGAACCAGTCTGAACTGGTAGGAACCCACCACTGATGTACAAGATAACAGGCATAAGTATAAACATGGACATGAACACAGGAAATGGGTACAAATAAATGGGGACAGTAGGTCAGGGACGATAGGCATGCTAGTGCATTTATGCATGCCCCCTTACAGACCTCTTAGGAATGGGGTGAGGTTCACAGTAAACAGTTTAAGGTTAAAGTTATGGGGGTTTGAGAATGTAACAACAGAGTCAGGTAGTGCATTCCAGGCATTGACTACTCTGTTGCTGAATATATTTGCTGCAATTGAGTTTGGAGTGGTTTAACTTGAGTTTGTATCTATTGTTTGATTATGTATTATTGCAGTTGAAGCCGAAGTAGTTATTGACAGGTAGGACGTTGTAGCAGACAATTTTTTCTACTATGCTTAGGTCAGACTGTAGGCGGCATAGTTCTAGGTCAGTGATGGTGAACCTTTTTTGGCTCACGTACCAAGAGCGGGGGAGTGCAGGGGGGTCGTGCACATGTGTGCCACATCCATAATGATCTAGTGCGTATGTATGCACGACCAGTGCTCCCCCTCATCTTTGGCGTGCTTTTTTCACCCTCCCCAGGCTCCAGAGGCTTTATAGGAGCACGGGGAGGGCAAAAACAGCCTCCCCACTCCCCGGAGGCCCTCCAGAGGCTTCAGGAGCCTCCCTGAAACCTCCAGAGAGCGAAAAACTGGCCCTACAGGCAAACTGGAAGTTTGAAAATGGACTTCCAGTTTGCCCGTAGGGCTGGTTTTTGGCGAAGCCTCCATAAGGTGAAAAATGGCCTCAAAAGAAGGCCAAAGTCAGCTGGCCAGTGCAATGCCTCACATGCCATGACAAATGGCTCCACATGCCACCTTTGGCACGTTTGTCGTAGATTCGCATCCCAGTTCTAGGTTGTCCAAGCCCAAAATTCCAAGCCTGGTGGAATAAGATATTCTATTGTGAACAGAGGAGAGGAGTACTCTTCTCGTGAAATACCTCTGGACTTGCTCAATTGTATTAATGTCTGATATACAGTTTGGATTCCAGACAAACAAGCTGTATTTGAGAATTGGTCTGGCAAAAGTTTGTATGCTCTAGTTTGCAATACAATTTGTTTTTAAAGTTCTTGTCTTCAAAAATCATTTTAAAGTTATTTAAATAAAGTTATTTGTCTAGTACTAAATATACAGAGTACAAGAGTACTCCAGAGTACTCTTGCACTCTATATAAGAATTACGAGTCCTTTGAATGTTAAAATAGGGAATCTAGATTCCAGTCCTTGCTAAATACTGAAATTCACTGCTGGATGTTTCACCAAATTTCGACTCCCAACAATCTATTTCAGAGACTAAAATGAAGGGAGATCTTTACATGTACTGACTTGAGCTTCTACAGAAAACATGATATGTAAATGCTATATGTAAATAAAACAAAACAAAACAAACAAACAAACAGTACCTTCTCTAAGAATACCATTACATGCTCCAAGGGTATTCCAGACAGTTCTGACAATCTGAGGTCTTCCTTGTAGTTTTCTGTTCCAATGCAATTTGCAGTCTTCATGACCCATACAAGTTTATGCTTTATAACACTTGGTATCTAAATCAGAAAGAGATATACTAATAATAATGAAAAAAAAGAAACCCATGGTTTATCCCACTGCGGAGCTGTTGTTTTACATTATAGCTCTGGCCAATACCCTGCAACTACTTAGGTTTAACTCTAGAAAGAAAAGGACTCGTACTACAAGAGACACTGTAAAATTTTATATTTTCATAGGTTGGAGGTGGGGAAACTTTTTGCAGACAATGGCTGATTTAGTGCTGTAGATCTTGTTCACTGAAATCAAGGTGTGTAATAAAATGTCTGAATGATCTTTAAGAATGAGGGGAAGAGATGCTGCCTAGGAAACAATCAGATAAGAGAGGGAGAACCCACAGTGGCTTAACAGTCAGAAAAAGAGACTTAGGAAAGGCCCACATACTTTCAGACTTGAAAGATTGATATCAGTCCTCTCAGATAACCAGATAGGAAACCCAACTAGATGAATTAATTCTACTTTATTATAGAATTAGCAGAATTATTTAACAGAATAGCAGTAGACTTATAGCAGTAGACTTATATACCGCTTCATAGGCCTTCAGGCCTCTCTAAGCGGTTTACAGAGAGTCAGCATATTGCCCCCAACAATCTGGGTCCTCATTTTACCCACCTCGGAAGGATGGAAGGCTGAGTCAACCCTGAGCCGGTGAGATTTGAACCGCTGACCTGCTGATCTAGCAGTAGCCTGCAGTGCTGCATTTAACCACTGCGCCACCTTGGCTCTGAATCTTGGGGGTACAAACTTCCCACCACCACTTTAAACTACTTGACCCATTAGGATTATGATGGCAAACCTATGGCATATGTGCCACAGGTGGCACAAAGAGCCATCTTTTGGGGGCATGTGCTGGCCAGCTGATTTTGACCTTCTTTTGGGGCCATTTTTCAGAGTGCAAAAAACTGGCCCTATAGGCAAACTGGAAATTCAGGAACAGACTTCCAGTTTGCTCGTAGGGTCATTTTTCGCCCACCGGAGCCTTCAAGGAAGCCTCCTGAAGGCTCCAGAGGTTGAAAACCGGCCCCACAGACAAACTGGAAGTTGCCATTCCCGGGTTCCTTGTAGAGCCGTTTTTCACCCTCCGGAGACTTCAGGGAAACTCCAGAGGGCCTCCGGGGGCATCAGGGGGGGCTGTTTTCACCCTCCCCAGGCTCCTAGAAATCCTCTGGAGCCAGGGGAGGGCACAAAAAGTGCCAAAAGTGGGGGAAAGTGCTGGTCGCACAAGCATGTGAGCTGGGTCGTGTGCATAGCATTATGGGTGTTGCACGCCCACACATGGCACCCCTACGCTCCCCCTGCTTTTGGCATGGGAGCCAAAAAAGATTAGCCATCACTGCATTAGGACATGTGTGTGTGTGTGTGTGTGTGTGTGTGTGTATGTATGTACGTACGTACGTACACATGCATGCATACATGCTTGTGTGTGTGTGTGTGAAAACACTCATGCAGGAATCACTAAATCTGCAGACCTGTAAAGCCTACAAACATGAAATTTGGCATGTATGTTCTTCTTTGCTACTAGATGCTCAGTAACAAAGGATTTTTTGAAATGACCATCAGAACATTAATATTTCTTATTTTATTATTAACATGCTCTGATGCTAAGAAGTTAGACGTTCTACTCCCCCTCCCAACCTGAAAACTTCGAAATGGGTGTGGCCAGCATGTGACATCCTACACCCATAGTTGCTTTGCTTTACCAGTGTTCAGCTGAAGCTTATTGACCCCCATTTGGATCCTTGCATCCTCTGGGCATTGTGAAAGGACAACCATAGTGTCACTTGGATCATCAAGGTTAGAGATATAAGCCTAAGTGACATCCACATAGTGATGATACTGCATTCCATAGTGTTGGGTGATCTCACCCAATGGTTTCATGTAAATGTTTAAAAAGAGCAAAGAGAATACTGAGACCTGTGGCATCCCACTAGGGAGTGGCCATGAAATACTGTGTGATCAGTATAATACTCTGCCATCCAAAAGGATACCGTGGTCAATGGCCCCAAAAGCTGTCAAGAAGTCATGGAAAGCAAGGATGGATTCCTGCATGAGTGTTTTCACACACACACACACACTATTTGGGTCCCTTTTAGTCAGGTTTCAAACCAGATACAGCTTTTGCCAGAAATTATTCCACAAGTGTGACCAATGCTGTATCTGGTTTGAAACCTGACTAAAAGGGACCCAAATAATGTATTTCATTCAGGATGCTCTGGAGTTGCAATACAACCACTTTTTCCACCATCTTCCCTAAAAGGAGGAAGTGGGAAAATGGATGGAAATCGTCTGTTCGAAGGAAGAGAAAGATTTGCTAGAATCAAGGAAAAATCAAGGAATTTTAAACTTCAAAGTTGAACTAAACAAGGGTAACTAAAATGATTGTGGTGTAGCCAGAAATTTTCTTGGCTTTGTTTTAACATGACATTTAATCATAACTTAAAGAATATCTGGCCATCAACTTTTTGTCACGATATAGCTGCAAGAATCTATTTCTTTGCAGGCCAAACTGGCCAACTCATTTTAATTATTTAAGTAATTTTGCCCTGTAAACTAACCAAACTAACAATGGAAAGTAAGAACTTTCTAATGAACCACAACTTCTAGTATAAATGCTTATAGAATATGCAGAAGCGAATGTAGAATACAACTTTTGGGGACTGGTTTTTGGAATAAAAAACTTAAATGTAAAACACAAACTGGATTAGTAATTTTATTGATTGGATTTAATCTTTCATAGAGCAGAAATCAAAGTTCCACATTTTTTTGAATTTCGTGCAACTGATTTTATATATAATCAATGTAATCTGATGCCAATTCAAACCTAAACAAATTGTTTAAAATCTTGCCCTGAATTATGTGTTATATTAAAGCCATAGCAAGCAGTTCTACAGAAACTTCCCCCAAAAAATTAGATATGAACTTTTTGTTTAACTATGGAGAATTTTGAGAAGGTTGATGAGACTGTTTTACTATCAGGAAATTGTAACATTAAAATAACCAAATAAAAATACTGTATATGATTGATTTACAGTACAGTTCAAGGGATTAAGGTTAAATACATCAAACAAGTAAGAGAGAATCTTTTTAGAGGGATTCTCACCGAAGAATCTGCTACTTATTACCTATTGGTATTGTGAAAGAAAGACCACAAGTGGACAAGTCCACACCAACAGCTCTAACTCCGTCCATAGTTCCACCAGTGATAGATTGTTTTTCATATGGAGAAGTAATTGCAATTCTAACTGTAGGAAAATTGTATCCCATTATTCAGTAGATAGTCCCTGCAAGTGGATTCATACACTTGCTTATTAAGTTTCCTATTCCCTCAGCCTTTTTATATCTATGTGACTGGATGCCGAAATAGCCCCCAAACAGAAGAAAACTACTTTAAGAACAGTAACTATGTATGAAACTATATTCCCTCCTTTTACCTTTGTCTCTAAAGCCAATCCTCCGGCCACAGAGTGGTAGAAGACCAAGAAAGCTGGGGTGTTACTCTCTAAAAAGTCCGTCAGGAGTTTTTGGTTCTGTTCCTCTTCCAGAAACTTGCTCCATTTCTCTTCTTTGAGCCTTAACAAATGGGTCAGGCGGAAGCCAACGAACTGCACCCGCTCGTCGTCAGCGAAACTTTTTTCTTGCACTATCTCGTCTTCCTCGTCCTCCATCGCTAACCGGAGTAATACAAGCGGGAGAGCCGAGTGAAACTCCTTACAACAAAGCTTATCGTCGGGGCACTTCTGCGTCTCGTATCCTTGGGGTCCCTTTGATAGCTAAATTACGCCTTGGATTTTTTTTTTCCTCTCCTGTCCAGTCACCTGCCTCCGCTAAGCGCGCCCGCCCACGCGAGTCTTCTTTCCCACAAGACCAGCGCAGGAGCTTCGCTCAGTTCCCCTCCATTACTGCGGCGACAGCAGCGTCCCGTTGCCCTGGGGACCAACTAAGTCACACACAGGCCACCCGCAGTTGCGGCTGAAGGGAAACAAATCACAGCTTTAGCCAATTAGGGCCATTCTTTTTTGAAGAAGGAAACACCAGCTGTAAAAAAAAAAAAAGTCGGGAGAAGATGCAGCTAAGCTTCTGATGGAGAGTGGCGAAGTGCACAATGCAGTCTTGCGCTGCTAAAGTCTAATACTCTTGAGCCTGTGGGGTTGGGGAGTGGGGCTTCTGCCGCTCACACTCAGAATTGGTTACTATAACATATCGCAGCCTCCTGCCAATATGATCTGAATCTTTGAAAGAATGGGCATGGAAGTACACATGTTGCTTTAGTTAAGTTTGATGTTGATTCTTATAGTTGTAATATTTTTAATGTGGATGTTGTTTTGGTTGTGAGATGTTGTTTGGTACAAGATGAGCAGCTACAGAAGTTTGGAAGGAAAAGAAAGAGCAACAGAGTTTTGTTAACACATTTTCCTTGTGGCTGAAGTTAATGATGAATGACAATGCATCTTGTTTGCACTCTGAGTTCTTTACTTTCTAAAAGTATGAGTACTTTCTAAGACCTGAATTATGAGGGATGAAGTGGGAAAATAATTAATCAATAATTTAAAATGTGAGGTTGTGAGGTTTGGGAGGGAAGGTGAGAGCTATCTATCAACTTCTGTAAACATTTGGTGTTTACATTCGATGTGGTGAATTGACATGGTTGTGAAAATGAAACCATCTATATTCTGAATCTATATCCAAAAATACAGTAGATTCTACCAAGTTACACAAACAGATTGAAACTTAATTAACAATGGATTTCCCAAGAAAATTGATAGTTTTAAGTCACTTCCATAATAGTGGACACCATGAAATCTATAGCTGTCCTCAGGTGACCAAACTGCCATGTGACTTCACACCACCTTGGCAACCCAAGCCAATTTATTCCCTTTCCAGGTTATACTGTAAGAGCAGCTACACAGAACTTCCACTGGAATTATATGACAGAGCAGCTTCCCATTGACAAGATGGGCTATCCCTATTCTATCTGAGATAACTCTGTCTTCAAAAACCAAGAAAGTTGCCCTCCCCTCCCCTCCCTCACATGTCTCCTTGCAGCAAACAGCAAAAAGCATGGTCAACTTCAGCACAGCCTGATTTAGCACAAGCAGCTGACTGGCAGTTGGACTGATCTCCTGGAATACTCTCCCAGGCTGTGGGGATCGCCACCACCCATCATCATTGCTACCAATCGCTGCCTCCATGTGCCCCGTTTTCAGCCTCCTTGTGACCCATTTTTGGCCTCTGTGAATTCCATTTTCAGCTCCTTGCAGGAAGCAGCGATCCTCATAGCCTGGAACAGCTGATAGGAGGTATTCTGGGAAGCAGATCCAACTGCCAATCAGCTGCTCATGCTAAATCAGGCTCTGCTGAATATGATCACATTATTTTCTGTTTGCTGCAACGAGTCAAATTGCTGGGAGCCAGAGGCCAAAGGGTGGGGCCGACAGGTAGATGGGACTTAGGCAACATAAGACGTACAGACATTTCCACCCACTTTTTTGTGTGGAGGGGATTGAAACTTATACTCCAAAAATGCACTGTGTGTGTGTGTGTGTGTGTGTGTGTATACATACATACATACATACATACATACATACATACATATTGTATAAATATGTAGGTATAAGTATATTTATATACATATGCATGTGCGCTTGTGTGCATGCATGTATATATCTATATATATATATGTATGTATGTGTGTGTATGTGTATATGGATATGGATATGTATGTAGGGATTTTGCAGCAAAATGCACTGTAAAACTGCACCAAGGAGAGAAATATGTTAATATTATACTATAGAGAGAAACATTTGCAAGTAAGGTAATCAAAAACAAAAAACATTTAAGATTAAAAGAAGTAGAAAAATGCTGACTGTGAGAGATATTTTAAAAGGGCTGTAGAAGTGATTGAACAGAACCGTAAGAAGTCAAAGAAGGTGAATGGAATGAAAAACAAAAGCAATATAGAATTGAAATAAAAACTGAATTGAAGAAATGCTGAAATATTTTAAAGATACCCATTGCTTCTTGTCCTGTCCTCAGGTGCCTTGGAGAATAGTTTGACTCCCTCTTCTTTGTTGCAGCCCCTGAGATATTGGAACACTGCTATCATGTCTCCCCTAGTCCTTCTTTTCATTAAACTAGACACATCCAGTTCCTGCAACCATTCCTCATGTTTTAGCCTCCAGTCCCCTAATCATTTTGTGGCTCTTCTCTGCACTCTTTCTAGAGTCTCCACATCTTTTCTACACCATGGTGACCAAAACCGAATGCAGTATTCCAAGTGTGGCTTTACAAGGCATTATAAAGTGGTATTAACACTTCATGTGATCTTGATTCTATCCCTGTTTATGCAGCCTAGAACTGTGTTGGCTTTTTTGGCAGCTGCTGCACACTGCTGGCTCATATTTAAATGGATTTCCACTAGGACTCCAAGATCCATCTCACAATTACTACTATTGACCGAGGTATACAGATAGTCCTCAACTTACAATAGTTCACTTAGTGACTATAGGAGCCGAGGTGGCGCAGTGGTTAAATGCAGCACTGCAGGCTACTTCAGCTGACTGCAGTTCTGCAGTTCGGCTGTTCAAATCTCACTGGCTCAGGGTTGACTCAGCCTTCCATCCTTCCGAGGTGGGTAAAATGAGGACCCGGATTGTTGTTGGGGGCAATATGCTGACTCTGTAAACCGCTTAGAGAGGGCTGAAAGCCCTATGAAACGGTATATAAGTCTAACTGCTATTGCTATTGCTAAGTTACAATGGCACTAAAAAGTAACTTATGACCATTTTTCATACTTATGACCATTGCAGAACCCCCATGGTCGGATGATCCAAATTCAGAGACTTGACAATTATTCATATTTAGATAGTTGCATTGTTCCGGGGTCATGTGATCATCTCTTGTGACATTCTGACCAGCAAATGGGGAAGCCAGATTCACTTAAAAATCATGCTATTGATTCACTTAAATATGGCAAAACAGTTGTAAAATGGGGCAAAAAACACAGCAACTTTCAATTTTGGTCCTAAGTCGAGAATTACCTGTGTTTAACAAGTGGTTCAAGATTGAGCAGGAAGTTAAGAATCAGATGTTTGACATCTGCTTCATTGTTTCATATATTTATGGATACGTGTATAAAGAATATATGATGATATCAGACTTATGTTGGTTGAAGATATAAATTGTTAAAAGACACTTTTTATATGCCTCAATTCAAACATGACTTTTTATGGGATTGTTAGTTACAATGTGAACCTAAGAAAAGACACATTATATATTTGCATAAATAGCTGCACATTCCTAATGTAGTGAACTATGCAAGTTATACATAAATGGAGGGAATAAACATAAAAATACATGCTGTGTAATTTGATTTGATATTTTGTGAAGATGGTGATATTAAAATGTTTAAATGGTGGGGGAAAAATAATGGATAGTATATGGTTTAACAATGGCTTATTAGACCATACTTCCAACCACTTTGTTAAATGGAGATTGGAAGTAATTACTCAGCAAAACATAAAAATAAGCTGCTGAGGGGACGGGGCACTTAAATGACTAAGTGGTGAATGAATGTGACTTGAATATCAAGGGTCTAATGAAGTAGCTTGTAGAAAGAATAAGAATCACATTGCAAACAAATATATAAAGGAAGACCAGTGGGTCAAGAGGAAGGGAAGTTTAAAGAAGAGATATTTAGGTGATGCTAAAAAGATCATCAGAAAGGAGAAGTTGAAAGAACAAAAAGTCATGTATGATTCAGTATAGCGACATATAAGTATGGTTTGTAAATAAAGATAAACAGAATGGTATTGGCATAAATTAGGTTTAGTTTCATTTCTTTTGCTCTTGCCTTAGATTATTTCTTTCTCTTGCTATTTCTTACTTTTACTGCATTTTGTATATTTCTTATCATGAAAGAGGCTAGCATGATGGGTTATGTATGTAGGTAAAGGTAAAGGTTCCCCTCACACATATTGGCTACTCATTCCCAACTCTAGGGGGTGGTGTTCATCTCTGTTTCAAAGCTGAAGAGCCAGCGCTCTCCAAAGTCTCCTTGGTCATGTGGCCATTATGACTAAACGCCAAAAGGGCATGGAACAGTTACTTCCCACCAAAGTACTCCCTATTTTTCTATTTGCATTTTTACATGCTTTTTAACTGCTAGATTGGCAGAAGTTGGGACAAGTAACCGTCGAACTTTCTGATCGACAAGCACAGCGTCTTAGCCACTGTGTCCCTATGTATGTAGATTAACTTGAAATATTTGTATACTTCATTATAGAGAATATATATTTTATATATTTCTAAAGCTCTCTACTAATAAGAAATTAATATCAACAGAAAATGTTATTTACCAAGCATTCCTTTCTTTTACCCTCTGCTCATTCTTTGTATCTATTCCAAACACTTAGGCGGAGTCTTAAAATAGATGTGAACACATGCAGTGAGACAGAAAGCAAAGAAGGTCCTGTTCCATGAACAAGGGCACACTCCTGCAAGATTGGTTATATTCTAGTTTTATTCACAAGGTTTTTCACAAAAAAACATTTTTGTGATTGAACCTTTGATTCCAAAAACTGAGAGAGTTGTTTTGAGAAGTACCTAATTTTCCAACTGTTGTCATTATGAAATATCTAACCAGCATGAAGAAGTCTCAAACACAATCTATAACATGAGGCATAAATGGCGCTGTGGTTTAAATAAATTAAAATAACATTTATTTTCTTGAATGTTCACAGTATTTGGATTTCATGTGTGTTCCTATTTTTGTTTAGTTTATTGCGCAGACAATGCTGGACAGTTTTAACAATCTATTTATGCTTCCTGAAGGTAGAGACACTATTTTCACAAAGATTATGTCTAAGACACCATTTTTTATTAAAAATTGAGAATGTGTACAGAAATTCTCAATCATCCAGATCATAGTTGTTCTAAAGATGCTTTTCCAGAAGACAACTGGATTTTGGTTTTTTTTTTCTTTGAAAACATTTAGCTTTTCATCCATGAAGCTTCTTCAGTTCTGACAGGTGGGAAATGGAAGAATTTATATTTATATGCAGTCCTCTGGACATTAGCAATCTGAGGGTTAGTTGTTAGCCAATAGTAGTTGCGGATTTATCTGTATTCTCCAAATCACTTGAATCAGACTGCATCCAGTGTGGAACTTTCTTAGGACTGTGTTGAAAGGACTGTTAATAAAACAGGGAAAAGATGGAGTCATATCCCCCCCCCTTCTGTTGCAGGAGGGCTATTTAATTTTAACACAGATGGCCTCTTTGACCCCTTTCAAACCTATGGTCCTGTCAAGAATGTGAACTTTGCTGTCTTCAAGAGTGACAGTTGTCTTTCAGATGCATATGCTGAATCTTGTCCTAATGGGTTTATTTTCCAATATTGTACCATGTGTTTGCTAAGTTGAGAAATTATGTTCTTTCTAATGGACATTTAGAGGGTTCATTCAAAGGATATAGATACCAGGAACTAGGCCTGCAAGAACAACAGACAAAGCCCACGGGGAGAGAATTACCTGATGCTGCACAGCAGCCCCTTTCAGCATAGGATTACCAATCCTATGAAGGCAGATTCAGGCTCAGAATATTTTGCTGTAGCCTCTCTTGCGTCTGTCATAACAAGTTAAAAACAAAAATAACCAGGAAAAATCCTGCTAAGAAATCCCCAGGCTATGCACTGACAAAATATAGATGTCTCTTCCGAGATCTATTGCAGTCTACAGATTTGGAGAAAGACAGGCTGTCATTATTTGAGAATTCATTAATTTTGTATGTATCTGTAGTTTATAAGAATCTATGATCGTGTTAACGTATCTATGATGATTTTAATGTATCTGTGGTTTTGACTTTATACTTATGCAAAATGGCAGGTGAGCTTTTCTTATATGCAGAAACTACATTTTCTTAAGATTTCATTATCTGTGATTGGTTGGCTAGAATGGAGGGTCAGCCTTCTGTGAATAGACAGCTATCTACATACATTTTCAATCATATTATCTGTTGTATTTCAAAATATATTAATAAATTCTATTAAGAAATGCATAGATATACACATGCTAGTTCCTGCAGTTTTTTTCCAAGTTGTTTACAACTGCCTTCTTCTTACATTTTTTTTACATTTACATTTGATTTTATTTGTAGGCCGCCCTTTTCCCTGAGGGGACTCAGGGCGGCTCACAGGAAACCAGGGAGGGGAGGAATACAACACTAAGACGACAACACATAATAAAATAATAAGCAACATGCATACAACATTCGGGCGGGGTAATGGTCCTTATCCCCAGGCCTGACGGGCGAGCCAGTTCTTCAAGGCTGTGCGGAAGGCCTGGACGGTGGAGAGGGTGCGAATCTCTACGGGGAGCTCGTTCCAAAGGGTCGGGGCCGCTGCTGAGAAGGCCCTCCTCCTTGTGGTTGCCAGCCGACACTGGCTGGCCGATGGAATGCGGAGGAGGCCTAACCTATGGGATCTTATAGGTCGTAGGGAGGTAATTGGCAGAAGGCGGTCTCTCAAGTATCCAGATCCACTGCCATGTAGGGCTTTATGGGTGATCAGTAGCACCTTGAAGCGCATCCGGAGATCGACAGGTAGCCAGCGCAGCTCGCGGAGGATAGGTGTAATGCGGGTGAATCGGGGTGCACCCGCGATCACTCGCGCGGCTGCGTTCTGCACTAGCTGAAGTCGCCGGATGCTCCTCAAGGGCAGCCCCATGTAGAGCACGTTGCAGTATTCCAGCCTAGAAATCACGAGGGCCCGAGTGACTGTTGTGAGGGCCTCCCGGTTCAGGTAGGGTCGCAACTGGCGCACCAGGCGTACCTGGGCGAATGCCCCCCTGGTCACAGCCGCTATATGATGGTCGAATGACAGCTGTGGATCCAGGAGGACTCCCAAGTTGCGAACCCTCTCTGAGGGGTGTAAAATTTGACCCCCCAGCCTGAGCGTTGGATTAGTGGCCAAATTTTTGGGAGGAAAACACAACAGCCACTCGGTCTTTTCTGGGTTGAGCACAAGCTTGTTAATCCTCATCCAGTCCATGACGGCTTCAAGCCCCCGGTCCATTACGTCAACCGCTTCATTGATTTGGCACGGGGCGGACAGATACAATTGAGTATCGTCCGCGTATTGATGGTATCTAATCCCGTGCCTACGGATGATCTCTCCCAGCGGTTTCATGTAAATGTTAAATAGTAGGGGGGATAAGACCGAACCCTGCGGCACCCCATATTTCAGGGGCCTTGGGGACGACCTCTGCCCTCCCACTAACACCGACTGCGACCTGTCCGAGAGGTAGGAGGAGAACCACCGTAACACGGTGCCTCCCACTCCCACCTCCCGCAGTCTTCGCAGAAGGATACCATGGTCGATGGTATCGAAAGCCGCTGAGAGGTCAAGGAGGACCAGGATGGAGGGATGTCCTTCATCTCTGGCTCTCCAAAGATCATCCATCAATGCGACCAAGGCGGTTTCAGTGCTGTAACCGGGTCTGAAGCCTGACTGGAAGGGGTCTAGGTAGTCTGCTTCCTCCAAGGACCGTTGGAGCTGGAAGGCCACCACCTTCTCAACAACCTTCCCCAAAAAGGGGAGGTTGGAGACCGGGCGATAGTTGTTAAGGACAGCTGGATCTAGGGATGGCTTCTTCAGGAGGGGTCTCACCACCGCCGCTTTCAGTGCGGCGGGGAAGTTCCCCTCCCGAAGAGAGGCGGTTACAACCGCCTGGATCCAGCCTCGTGTCACCTCACTGCAGTTAGAAACCAGCCATGAGGGACACGGATCCAGAGCACAGGTGGAGGAACTCACAGCTCTCATGGCCTTGTCCACATCCCCGGGGGTAACCTCCTGAAACTCAACCCAGAGCTGTTGTACTTGGTCCCCCTGAGTCTCGGCTGGAACTGCAGGTGTGGAGTCCAAGTCCGTCCGAAACCGAGCAATTTTGTCCGCTAAGAATTGGGCATATTCTTCAGCTCTGCCCTGCAAGGGTTCCCCCGCCTCCCTTTTGTTCAATAGGGAGCGGGTTATCCTAAACAGGGCGGCTGGACGGGACTCAGCGGATGCGACCAGGGAGGCTATGTGTGATCTTTTAGCTGCCCTAAGTGCCCTAGTATATTCCCTGGTGCAGGTGGTTACCATTGCTCGGTTCGATGCGGACTTATCGGACCTCCAACGGTGCTCTAGGCATCTCCTCCGGCGCTTCATCTCCCGGAGCTCCTCGGTGAACCAAGGGGGTCTCCGGGATCCGCCGCCTCGGAGGGGCCGCAGTGGCGCAATCCGGTCGAGGGCCTCTGACGCTGCCGAATGCCACGCAGCAGCCAGAGTCTCTACCGGACTGTGGGCGAAAGTATCAGGAATAACCCCAAGCTCTGTCTGGAACCTTACTGGCTCCATAAGACGCCTGGGGCGGAACCACCTGGTCGGTTCCTCCTCCCTACAGTGGGGGTTTGGCCTCCGGAAGTCGAGCCTCAGTAGGCAATGGTCTGACCACGACAGGGGTATGATGTCACTCCCCCTCAGACCAAGATCACACATCCACTGCTCCGAGAGAAATACGAGGTCAAGCATGTGTCCCGCTGAATGGGTTGGGTTACAGTTGAAAGAAAGTGAATGGCCAAAGATCACCCAGTTTCCTTTGTGCCTAAAGCAGGACTAAAGCTCATGGTCTACTGGTTTCTAGTCTGGTACCTTAATTACTTGCAGGACAAACATTGAAAATAACAACAAATTTTCTACTGGTTCTATTCTGTGCTATTATTTTATAGGGATTTTTTTTTTTTGTTATCTAGAAATAAATCTACTCATTATCTGATGACATTGTCTACTGTTTTTGGTATTTCAGGTAGAATGTATCCTTTTATTTGTTTCCACGTTGATACTTTTTGTTTTATTATATATACTAGTTGACCCCGAAGTTGTGTCAAAATGATGAATCTGGCTTAATATGTAAAATATAAAGGTTAAAAATAATATACGTTTTAAAGTAAAATACATGTAAATCCAAAAGAATTTAATAAGTTACTTGCAGTGTTATTGTAGGCAACAACATCTACACAGTTTTAGTTCCAAATCCACAAAAACACACAAAATTTATACAAATCAGCATAGTAAAAATTAATGCCTTAAAGATTTTGCTGGAAGAATTAATTTGTAAATTCTGGAATGGGTTTTTCTTCTATTTTTCTTATTTTTTTTACAAAAGATTTACAAGTGAAATATTACTACAAAATTTTTATAAGGTTTTTTTTTGCAAAACATTTACAATTTGACCATCAACTATTTCTGTTTCAAGATAATTATTTTTAACACCTTATGCTGCACATCAATTTCTGTGGGATGACAATTGTGACATGCATTAACAAAAAGCACAAGGCATCAGAAATGGAGACTTAAGTACAAATTTTGTTGCAATAAACAATTATAAAATTGAAAAACAGGATTCAAACATCATGCTTATCTAACAAAAACTTTTTCTAAGTTACGTTTTATTACTTTTTTCATGAAACAATGTAATAATGACATAACACCAATTTGTAATGTAATCAGAAAACACTTATACAACCCTATCCCAATAAAGTATATTAAAAGGGGGGGGGGTTATGCCAACACTGGAATTCTATCATGATAAATACACTTTGCACTTGTAAATACAATAAAGCAAAATTTCATAATGGTGGCCAAGGGATGAACAGTGAAATGTCATTAAACAAGCTACTACTGCACATCTGTGCCCTATTACATACAACAGTTATATCCCAACAAGTCAAAAAAAGGACACCAAAATTTACGATTCTTCTAAGAGTGAAAAGTGGACTCAGAACGGTATGCAGAACAGACTATCAAAATGTTTTTAATTTCAGGAGTAATAAGTGCACCTGCTAAGACAAATTTATCTATATTAGATTTTGTGACACCAAACAAATTTTGATATACTTGCCACAGATTACAATAATTTTAATTTCATATTTGCATACTTAACTATGCAAAAAGAATATTTAACAATTGTGCAGAGTACTCAACCTTTTAGTTTATAAAGTATTTTTAAAATCTATTAACATGATTCTATTAGGAAATGTCATTTGCTTAACTATTTTTCAGCACTGATTGTAAAGCATATTAAATATTCATTTGATGTTCAAATTCATCTGCAGCAGAAAATTAGTATTATCTAATTATCTAATATTATCTATACTAAATATATTGTCAATTTGATGTTTTAAAGCCAGATATATCAGTTGAGAATATTTTAAATGATATACAAAATGATATTTAAAAAATCCCAACTAATATTTAAAGTGTTAAATCTTTATAAAGGGTATAAGAAATTTAAATTTTATAACCATAGAGTAAAGTTGTTTCTTTATTATATATGTGAGCTCAAATTATGAAAGACTTCCAGTTTTGTATGTCACTACATGGAGCATTCCTAAAGTGTACATAGTACAAACAACTACCAGTAGATCTTTGTCTTTTAAAAATGGATGCAATGTCACAAAACTGGGACTTGTATATGCTTATAAAAGATGCTTGTTTGAAGTTTCAAGCAGTTCCCAACCAAAGTATATTGTTAAAGGAAATTTCATTTGTCTGCACTGTATTTTTAAATTATCCAAATATTTTATTGTAAAAATGTAAAAAGTGTTCTTGAGAAGTTTTCAACAGGATAGATAGCAAAACATAATTTTTATGTCGAAATTGTTTTAAAAACCCAAAGTATTTTTAGTTATATTCCTTTTTATGCATTCAAACTTGTAACAATTGCCACAAACCAGCAAAAGATAGCAGCACAGGAAAAATTTTCACAACACAATTAAGATAGATGGAGATTCCTGCCCATACACCAATAAGCTCATCTAGATGCTAACAATAGATGTATTCACAAAATGTGCATTCCTTCCAAAGGAACCACATTGGATGACCAGCATTCAATAAAAAGAACTGGATCTGTAACAATTTTCATTTCTTTTATTATTTTCAGTGAGCTATTATTAAAGAAACCCACATTACAGACACATCACTACACATGTTCAGAATATACTGTATTTTGTTCTGAAAAATGAAAATAATTATTTTTTCACTATTTACTGGTTTGTTTACTTTCTGTGATACAGGACGGGGAAACATGTAAGAAATTGCTGGACTCCAAATAATTTTTGCAAAATACTCTGTGCATCTAAACTGTTATATCAGTAGGAGAGAACACATATAACTCGGGGTTGGAACTATGGAGTCCCTGGCACTCTCTGAGGTTGGTTCTTGCTTTAAAAAGACATTTCGCTACCAGACTAGATAACATCTTCAGTGCTCGGAGGAAGTGGGTTTTGTAGCAGCTTGCCTTGCTAGCGTGGATGGGGGCGACATTTTCTTCTTGGTAGTTCCTTGACTACACTTTTATTTACTGCTTGATTGTCGAGTGTTAATCCCTGCTTTCCTGAGTGTTGATTGCTGGACAAGATATGTTTTGACTTTTTGTTTCCTTTTTAACTAAGTAGCTGTTATAGACCTAAATTGGGAGTATCAACTCAGATGAACAATCTATCAGTATGCAAAAGGCTAAATAAGGGACTACCAAGGAGAAAACCACAACCTAACCACACTAAGAGGGCACGTTACTGTACATAAACAGAGATCAAAACCACTCCTTCTAGCCCTGAGGATGTTACCTAGTCTAGTAGCAAATAAATAAGGTCAGAGGGCACCACAATCTGTTAAGGGCACAAAAATTTTTTTTCAAAGGAAAGAAAAGGTTGAAACCTTCTTACTTGCTGGACAGAAACTCTTGAGCAAACCAAAATTATTTCTTTGTATCCCAGTCAATATTTTTTATAAGGAGCAGATAATTATTTCAGTTATACTTTTGGTTGCTAATCTTTTTCTTTGGTTAGTTTCGTTAATTCAGTACATTTACCCTAATTGAAAAAATGTTATAAATGGTGCATAAATGCTACATTCTTATAACATTCCACTTCCCATTATCTCCAAGTATTGAATAGAATTTATTATTTAAATTACTGGCTTAAAAACAGAGATTAAACAGTTTTTAAGAATAGATCCTGTATCGTGAAATGGGATGAATTAAGATACAAGTTTGTAATGCATATTATCGAATTTAATTTTTACATAGAAATTAAAGTTTTATGTTAATATATTTCTGAAGTTCAGTATTTAATACAGAATACACTGACACTGTAGATCTCTCATCTCTTCTAGAAAGAGAATAATCTATATTTATTGATTGTCATTACATACACTACTATAATGTAGTGGCCAAAATTATCTGAGATGTACCTCAGATCCATTTCATATGCTGCCATCTGATTTTTAACAAATGAATAAAGATGGCCCAATTTAATATACATGTCTCACAAAGAAAAAAAAAGTTTTCATCTTCACTAGAGCACTTCATATTTTTGTGCCTTTTGGACAAAGTCAAATCCCATGAAAATACTAGATTTTTAAAGGAAAACTCTAATCAGCAGCAATTCTGTTGCATATTCTTACAGTTTGTTGCTACAACAAACATTTATATCTCATCCTGGAAGATAAATCTAATCAAAAATTATTTATGAGATACAGAGCTATAAAAATCAGTGCTGTGTGGAAGTAACATTTTCCTAATCTGTTTTATGCATAATTTATCTATATGAATTGGTTCTTTCTTTTTTTAAATGTTGTCTTATTGTACAAAGTACACTTTCTATGCTAATTCTCCAGCTTGGAATACTTATAGTAATCAAGACTGAATACATGATTTCCTGCTCTGTAATACACTTTTACCAGCCCACTTCCGTATCTTGAAAAGTATGTAAACTTAAGTGCATTTCTAGGCATTTATGTAATTATTTCAGAATTCCTCCATGTTTGCTGAAACATTTGGAGTTGCTGGATTTGAATCTTGAGAAATGGCTGCTACTGTGACAATCCTTGGAGATCCAAGAACCTCAGTAACTGAAGGGTCCAATTCACCTGAGGTAACGATAGCAAGGGCTGTTCCTCCACCCTTCTTGTTCTGATGTGTTTTGACATGCTTGGAGAGATGATCACTTCGCATAAATCTTTTAGAACACTCTGGACATTCAAATCTTTTCTCCCCTGTCAAGAAATGTTCAAATTAACATCATGGACAAATCATATAAGCATAATGTAGTACAGTGCCATGACTAACACTTTTTCCCTGTAAGTATAACCTTCAATTTAACAGTGATGGGAGAAAGAGGTATCTGTTAAAATCAAGTGCTGCTTAAAGAACTAATTAGATTTTTTGATGGGAGAGAAGGAAATGTGTTGGAGAAAACAGAAAACATGTGGGCTGCTGGGATATGATTGCTGGCAGTTGTGGGGATAAAAGTAGGGAAAGTGTTGCATGTTGCAAAGATTTTCAGTTTAGATTATGAATCTGCCAAATAATTTTATTAAACTGAAGGCTTATTGTATTAAAACATATATTCAAATGATTCTCAATGGAAAATATTTGCATTGATTTTTAAAGTGAAGTTAAATACGCTGAAGAATATAAGTAACTGAAATACTTGTATATACAGTATAATACTTACACCTCTTTGAGTTCTTTCTTCCTTTTCTTTACAGTTATGACCAATTCGAAACATCTTAAGTAGCTTTATATTTATGTATTTCTAAAGTCTTTGTCATATACAACAAAGAACACAAGCAAGCATAAATTAAGAACATCCTATATATCAACATCAAAACATAAAATGTTTTCAACATACACTAAACTGAATGTTTCTTTTTTGCAGTGAAAGCATTTTAAAATATTGCCCCCACAACACAAAAAGATTATTCACGATTGTTGTACATTAGAATCTTTAGGAAATACAGAGATTTTATGGTATAATCATGAAAGCCTGTAACAATAATTGCAATACTTGAGTAGATGTATAAGAAGACAATTCAAGGGGATCCTATTAACTTCTAGTTATTACTTAAATCTGAATCAAGCCTATTAATAATCAGTAGCCAATGCAATGTATAATTTTGTTATTAGCTATATGTGCTGCATCATAACTTTTTGTTGCATTGTTTACTTACAACAAACAGCATCTATATAGTGCATATGAGTAGCACTCAATGAGTAATTGTACACAGAAATGAGATTATTAATAGTAATAGTTCTTAGTCATATATTGCTTCATATCGTATATAGCACTTTCTAAGTGGTTTACAAATGTCATTATATTGCCCCCAACAATCTGGGTCCTCATTTTACTGACCTTGGAAGGGTGGAAGGTTGAGTCAACATTCAGCTGGTCAGGATCGAACTAGAGGCTGTGGGCAGAATTAGCCTACAATACTACATTTTAATAACTGTGCCACCACAGCTCCTAACATTGTTAAAAGTCATAAAATATACTCCTTGCCATCAGAGGAACTTGGTCTTCCGTAAAATGTTTAGTATATGAGCAATTCCATTCCTATATATCTAGAAATTTCAATTAACAGGAAATTATCTATATCTTATATCTAGAACTGCCAAGCACAGAAATTCTCTGCTACCAACATCTATTTAGGCTAATTATATTTTACACTATGTCCTAATTCAGATAAGTCTTACAAACTAAGCTATATTTCAGAAGGATGTTGATGACATTATTCTTCAAATTGTTTAAGAAATAATCTGAAATAATTACTTTGTCACCAACCATCAAATAGGAGTGCAACCATCTCTTTCCTCTCTCAAAAGGATGATCAGTCAACAGCGCTAAAAGCAATTATAATTATTCTTAAAGGTAACCAAGAAATCAAGCAATTATAATATTTCTATTCCTTAAGATAGGAAACTTAATAATAGCCAATTCAATCCCAAAATAAGATCTTGAGTTTAACTGAAAAGTTCTAACAGGGTTTTCTGCCAAATTCTTTCAGTTAGTCCACCACTATATTTTAAGTATCTTCTCAAACAGAAATGCAATGACTAAGCAATCATGATTCCATGTGATCTTTTTAATTGTTAAGATAGGTGTTCTTTCAATTAGCTTCCAATTTACATCTTATACCTCTAGTCAAAGAATACTCTTCATACAATTTCCTACTGTATCTTAAGAATTGAATTTGAAATTATGTATTGTAAAAATCAACATGGAAAGAAACACTAAACTTAAAAAGAAAAAATCTGAATACTTACTGCTCACAGCAAGTTGCACTGTACTATTATCAACTAATTATAATTTAAAAAAATACAAATTAAAAACAAATTCACCAAGTAACATGCAGGCATTGATCCCCAAAACACTCACTTTATTTCAGGGATGGAGAACTGAGAAATTATGATTATTCGGTAAATGCAAAAATAACTAGTAACACATATTGTGATGAAGTGGACAAGGCCATGGGAGCTGTGAGTGCCTCCACATGTGTACTGGACCCGTGCCCCTCCTGGCTGGTCGCGAACAGCAGGGAGGTGACGCGGGGCTGGATCCAGGCGATGGTGAATGCCTCTCTTTGGGAGGGTTTCTTTCCACCGGCATTGAAGGTAGTGGTGGTGAGACCCCTCCTGAAGAAGCCATCACTGGACCCAGCCAGTTTGAACAACTACCGTCCAGTCTCCAACCTCCCCTTCATTGGGAAGATTGTTGAGAAAGTGGTGGCCTCGCAACTCCAGCGGTCCTTGGATGAAGCCGATTATCTAGACTCCTTTCAGTCTGGTTTCAGGCCTGGCTATAGCACGGAAACCGCTTTGGTCGCACTGACCAATGATCTCTGGAGAGCCAGGGATGGAAGTCATTCCTCCATCCTAGTGCTCCTTGACCTCTCAGCGGCCTTCGATACCATCGACCATGGTATCCGTCTGCGACGACTGCGAGAGGTGGGGGTGGGAGGCACCGTTTTTTGGTGGTTCTCCTCCTACGTCTCGGACAGGTCGCAGTCGGTGTTAGTTGGGGAGGAGAGGTCGACCCCTAGGCCCCTGAAATACGGGGTTCCTCAGGGTTCGGTCCTGTCCCCCCTGCTATTTAATATCTACATGAAGCCACTGGGTGAGATCATTCGACGGCACGGGATAAAACACCATCAATATGCGGACGATATACAGTTGTATCTGTCCGCCCCGTGCCAACTCAGTGAAGCGGTTGACATGATGTGCCAGTGCCTGGAGGCTGTTAGGGTCTGGATGGGGGTTAACAAGCTTGTACTCAATCCAGACAAGACCGAGTGGCTGTTGTGTTTTCCTCCCAAAAACTTGGTCAATATTCCATCACTCAGGCTGGGGGGTGAAAACCTACACCCCTCAGTCAGGGCTCGCAACTTGGGGGTCCTCCTGGATCCACAGCTGACTTTAGAACAGCATTTGTCGGCTGTGACCAGGGAGGCATTTGCCCAGGTTCGCCTGGTGCACCAATTGCGTCCCTACCTGGACCAGGAGGCACTCGCAACAGTGACTCACGCCCTCGTGACCTCAAGACTGGACTACTGCAATGCGCTCTACATGGGGCAGCCCTTGAAGAGTATTCGGAGACTTCAACTCGTCCAGAACGCAGCCGCGCGAGCGATCGTGGGTGCACCTCGGTACACCCACGTTACACCTATCCTCCGCGAGCTGCACTGGTTACCAATCAGTCTCCGGATACGCTTCAAGGTGCTAGTCATAACTTATAAAGCCCTTCATGGTATTGGATCTGGGTACTTGAGAGACCGCCTGCTGCCAATTACCTCCCACAGACCCATTAGATCTCACAGGGTTGGCCTCCTCCGGGTGCCATCTACAAGCCAATGCCACCTGGCTATTACCAGGGGGAGGGCCTTCTCTGTGGCAGCTCCGGCCCTCTGGAATGAACTCCCCACAGGGATTCGGACCCTCACCTCTCTCCAGGCCTTCCGAAAAGCCGTCAAAACCTGGATTTGCTGGCAGGCCTGGGGGTGATGAGTTCCCTCCCCTCTCGACATGTATGGTTGTGCGATTGTTGTCGACTTTTATTATTTGTATTTTGTCTTTTATGTTCCCCCTTTTTTTTCCCCTTTGAATTGTTCACCGCCCTGAGTCCTCCCGGAGAAGGGTGGCATACAAATAATAAAATACCAATACCAAAACCAATACTGTTCAAATGTATATCTCAATTATTTTTAAATAGTAATTGAGCTTTCATTTCCAATAAGCCTAAAAAAATTAAGCTCAATAAGGACTCTGAAGTATTAATTAGTAAGTTCCGATTGAAGGAAACATATTCAAATATGATATAATTTAAATGTCAGAACATTAAAATATACACATATTTTATTTTTAAAAATATTTATCTAAGCTATTCACTCACCTGTATGGGTTCGTCTATGTCTCTGCAATTCATCACTTCTTGTAAATCTTTTTCCACAGAAGATCCAATTGCACACAAATGGCCTTTCCCCTGTATGCCAGCGAAGATGTGCCCGAAGATGAGATGTTTTTCCATATACTTTACCACAGCCTTCAATATGGCAGATATGTTGTTTCTTCTTTCCTGGTTCACTGCTGCTTCTATCGAATACAAATCACTATTAGTTAAAGTCAGAAAAATTTCAAATAAGGGCTATGTTAATAAAAATAATGTCATTAAAGATGTAACAGAAATATGCAAGGAGAATAAATGCTATTTGATATTTAATAGTAAATATGGCAAATACCTTCCATCCCCTTCTCTACAATTAGGGCATGAACAAGCAACTCTTCTTAATCTTTTGCCAGGCTGCACTTCTTGATCAGATGCTTGCTGAGCTTGTTGCAGCTGCACTTGAGTTATTTGATCAGGACTAACTGCACCCATTGCTGCATTAGCTATACCTCCAACTGCTACAGTTACAGGAGCTATTGTTGCTTGCTGTACTTTCACTCCTCCATCGTGCCCTTGTTGTTGACCTGGAAAGTAAGAAAAAAATTATTTTTTTATTTAATACAGGGAGATTATAATATATATATATTGTTGTATCTTGTTTACTACATAAAAATAAGTTCTACAGGTATATAAAATCAAGCCATACAAATACTTTGGGATACATATTTTAATTGTATTAAATCCCAAATTTTTAAATTAAATATGAAGTTATTAATACTGAAACATACTCTCTGCTAACTATAAAGTAACTATGGAGTGAAAGAATTACTGAATTCCTCATCTGAGATTGCTATCATGGTTGCAGTAATTTCCACAGTGCATAGTAAAACCACTGCCAAAAATGTCTGTGGAGAGTCTCAATCACCCATGAAGCTTCTTGAATGAGAAGTTAAAAGACTCTGAAATCAATGCTCAGTTTCAAAAAAATGGATAAAACAGCTCAAAGGATTTGCAGAAATAATGAAATAAGGTAAAGGTTCCCCTTGCACATATGTGTTAGTTGTTCCTGACTCTAGAGGATGATGCTCATCTCTGTTTCAAAGCCGAAGAGCCAGTAGTGTCCAAAGACCTCTCTGTGGTCATGTGGCCAGCATGACTAAACTCCAAAGGGGCACAGAACCCTGTTATCTTCCCACCAAAGGTGGTCCTTATTTCTCTACTTGCATTTTTACATGCTTTTGAACTGCTAGGTTGGCAGAAGTTGGGACAAGTAACGGGACTCACTCTGTTACGCGGCACTAGGGATTCGAACCGCCAAACTGCCGACCTTCCTGATCGACAATCTCAGCGTCTTAGCCACTGTGTCCCTCTAGCAATAAAATACCAAGAGACAATAGGAAGAAAAGCACTTTAAACAGCAAAAAGTGATATATATATGAAAATGAGGAAAAAGTTACATTATTCATTTCCTTCTTTAAAGCAGATTTATAAGAAAAATTAAAGAGAAATTGATTAGAACACAGTGACTTAATGAAGTCAGTAGCCAGAGTAAAGGAAGTGACCAACTCCATTTGGCCAAAGATCTTACACATTCATACCATAAATGGAACACTAAGAAGTATATACAGTTTTTTCAGCACAAAACAATAAAAGAGGGAAAAGTCAAGGATGACATGACATGAGGAGAAAAAAATTAGCTTCATGGCAAGAAAGGAAAGAGATGGAAGTGAGGTGAAGTGAATTGATAGTAATTAGATACGAAAATAAAAACCTAGTTTAGCTGTTTGGGTTATGTCTTTTCCCTAACTACTAACTATCTTCCAGGGTAGATGTATATTACAACAGCTATGTTTGTCTTTTTATTTTCAGGTTTGATGAGCCCATCCTAATTCATAATTTTTAGGAGAGAGATCTTATTCTTATATTAGAAAATAAAATATGAAAGGAGGATTTCTTCAGAGATGAAAGATTTTATTTTGGTGACAATATTATACACAAGCCCAATCACATAGAAGAACTGTTAGAAAAATAAATGACTAAAAAAATCAGATTGGAATGAATTGGTGAAATAATTAGTAGGACAGTTCCAAGAGTCTGACTCATAATTATTCCAAGGATAAAAGGAAATAAATATAATGCCCCAAATACTGGAGTATAGATAATGGATCACTAGGCAGATTCAATTGTGAGCTTTAAGCAGGCTATCTAAACAGGCTTTGAATCTTACAGCCTTTTTTTCTTAATCAAGGTAAAAACCAATGAATCTTCTTTCCTTTGTTCTTTTTTTAAAAAACTGAGTATCTGGTAGTTATGTACCTTTCCAAAGCTTTTGTAAACCAAGAGGGGCATAGACTTAAAACACAGGTGCTTGTGCTCATATTCTTTAGAATCTGTTTACTTCCTCAGGAACAACCATTCCCAAGTCAAACCATTCCCAAATAACTGGGCAAGAACTTGCCCTGGGTTCCTCTACGAGACAAGCAATTGGGAATGAACCCAAACAATTCTGTCTTCCAAAGAAATCAGCAGATTCCTCAGCATTTTCTGAGATAGACTTCTGTATCCTCCTTCGCAAGGGTCGATGGTTCACCTTAAAGAAGGTTGCTGGCCAATTATATGCAAACACAATTAGTGTGAAGAAGTACTTTGCTGCCAGAATTGTCATGCAGTAGGTTTTAATAGCATATCTTATTCATGTTTGATTGAATTTATCCCTTGTCTTCTGCCAGCGGTACTCTACATATCTTTTCATCCATTTCATCCCTCTCAGTATCTTTGTATATCATTGGGGATAAAAAAATCTATGGGTTGGGAGAGGTTGCATGGGTGCTATCCTATTCGGACCCTGAGTCACCTTCCTATTCCAAGTGGTGACAAGGAACTTTGGAGGGCTACATATCAGATCTGCAGTTATAACCCCCAGTTCCTTTGAAATCCATCTGGGTTGATTAACTGCTGGGGCAGATCAACTTAAAATGCCCTGTTTCTCTGCAAGGGTGTACAAGTCTAGGGAAACTCATTGCCACCAAATTATGAGCTGACCATGACAGGGAAGAAAAGATATGCCCACCAATTCTAGATTAGATAGGGATTGTTCTGAAAAGAACACCAGAGATTAGTATACCCTGGAGGATCTAGGACAGGCTAGAATCATGGCTTACATTAAATCCTGAGCTACTTCCAATCTCACATCCAGGGATGGCAGATTGAAGCCCCCTACAACTAAAGCCTGGGTAATTCCACTGCCAGCCCTCAGGTGAGGTCCAGGAGCCTAGGTAGGAAGCTTCCATGCAGGGAGGCTGCTACAGCATCCCCCCGTGATTCCTGAAGGCCAATATTAGAAAAAGAGTCTCATAACTCGACATTTGTGGAGCCATATTCCCGGAAGCTGTCAGAGACTCTCTGATGAGAACAGCCATACCTGCTCCTCAACCCTGTAGTCCAGTCTGGTGCCATACTCAATAACCTGTGGGAATATTTCTGAGAGAGGAACACCTCCCTCCAAGCTCAACCAAGTTTCAGTGAAACAAGCCAGATCAGTCTTCTACGCAAGAAGCAATAATTATTACAGGCTGATCAGGCATTTAAAAGCAGCAGCCTAAAACCAGACCCTCCACAGATCTGCTGACCAGGTATATGAGGTGAGTGCAAGGGAAGCAGAACATGAGACCAGCATTAAATACCGAGTTCTTATTCTCCATGAGTGTCTCCTTTTACCTCCCATATTTCCTCATACATGGCATCACTAAAATAGAATAACAGTGTTGGAAGGGACCTTGGAGGACTTCTAGTCCAACCCCCTTCCTAGGCAGAAAACCCTACACCATATTGGTTATCCAATATATTCTTAAAAACTTCCTGTGTTGGACCACATACAACTCCTGGAGGTAAGCTGTTCTACTGATTAATTGTTCTAACTGTCAGGAAATTTCTCCTTAGTTTTAAGTTGCTTCTCTCCTTGATTAGTTTCCATCCATTGCTTCTTGTCCTGCTGTCAGGTCCTTTGGAGAATAGCTTGACACTCTCTTCTCTATGGCAGCCCCTGAGATATTGGAACACTGCTATCATGTCAACCATGGTCCTTCTTTTCATTAAACTAGACACACCCAGTTCCTGCAACTGTTCTTCATGTTTTAGCCTCCAGTCCCCTAATCGTCTTTGCCCTACCCTGCCTTCCTTACCTGCCATTCCACCTACCAATTTTAAAACTCTTTTATTGGTCTAAAAGAGAAATCTCTTCCAACTAGTGAACAGTGAGCGGTAAAGTGAGCACAACAGGTACTTTAAAGACACCACTTCAAAAATCTAACTTTGAAGATTCAAAAAATGTACATTACTTCTAACCCCTATGTATGTGAAAGACCACAGAGAATCTTCCTATAAATATCCAATTCCATTTAAAAAAACCACACATACATTCTCCTGGTAATTAATGTCATCAGTATATTCAAAGGTAAAGAATTTCAAAGGTAAAGATTTCATAGAATATATTGGGGAAATAAATTGGGGCCTGATTGCAGCTACCCCATAATTGACTGATTTTTAAGTATAAGCTCAATATATTGGGGCTTTTGGGGGACAAAATAACCAAGTTTTTTATTTTATTTTCTTGATCTCATTTAATGCAATAGAAGCTATTTGTATATTAATAGCAATATAGACCTAGTAAAAATAAATGAATTGCATGTTAAATTGATTTGTAGCTGTTAGTTCTGCAATTTAAATATACTTACATTGATTCAGGTAGAGTACCTATTTTTTTCAACTACTGTCCAGAAAACAAACTTATATAATAGATCTAGCTATCCTACTGCCTTAAAGTCTTAGTTTCATTTTAATATTTGTCTTAATAGACAATTAACATTAAAAATATATATATTGTAACACACACACACATACAATAGATATAAAAATGAGGATCTATATGAAAGTCTATATAGACCTTCATATAGATCCTCATTTTTATATATGTTGCTTTGCTCTAAAGCTACCTATTTTTGAGACAAGTCCACAGTAAATTATATAATAACAATGCCTATGAAAGTTGTCTACTGCATTCTGTATAAACTTCAATCCTAAGTAACATGAGCAGATACCGGGTTAGGGGGCTGAAGGTTAGAATTAAACCCCATACCAGCATGGAATCAACTGAAATATATATTAAAAAGGCAAAACTACAGCATTGCTCTACTTTAAGCACACTTAACAATATGAGTAACTTAGTGCTATGCTCAAACCTGGAGTTATGTTTATTGCATAAATCATATCTTAAGCCAGTTTTCAGCTACACATGCTGGCTTGCTTTAGCAGAATAAATCTATTTACAATGAATCACAATATTATTCCCAACTTCAATAGTTTAAGATTTTTAGCCTGACAATATTAGTCCTAATTCAATAGATGGAAACTATATAAAAATATCTTATGAAGTTCAAAGCTTTAGATTAAAATGAAAATGAAAATGCTTTTCATAAAACTATGAACTAGCGGAAAGCTAGTTTGGGATAATGGTTAAGGCATCAAACCAGAAACCAAGAGATTATGAATTCTAGTTCTGTTTTAGGCATGCAGCTTATAGGTGATTTTGGGCCAGTCATGCTCTTAGTCATAGGAAACAACCAACAGCAAACCATTTCCAAAATCTTGCCAAGAAACTGCAGCAACTTTCTCAGAAACCAACAGGAGCCAATACTGACCTGAAAGAACAAAAACAATCAAGGAAATCAAGGGGGTGGGATTAACAGATAATAGAGCAAAAGGATTACAAATTAAAGCACATAAGTACACATTTTGTGCTGATGATTTAGTATTGATTGTGCAAGTTCCATTAGAGAGCACGGAAGATTAAAATATTTGAGAAATGGTGGGTTTTAAAATAAATTAAAGATGATAATATTTAAGAATATGAATGTGAAGACCAGAAGAAAGTAGAATTTAAAACTGGTTTTAAAGTTGTGAAAAAAGTATAGTATTTGGAAATGATTCCTACTGATGAGAATTCCAAGATATAAAAGTAATTATGTTAAAATATGGAAGGAGATAAAGACAGATTTAAACGGGAAAAACTAGATTTGTCATAGATGAGAAGAATTTCAGTAATTAAAATGAAGGTACTACGTAGAATGTTATTTCTATTCCAGACTATACCAATATTGACTAAAGATTCCTCCTTTAAACATTAGCAAAAAGATATATCTAAATTTATTTGGCAAAATAAAAAACCAAGAATTAAATATAAGCTTTTATAGGATGCTAAAGAAGAGGTGGCCAGAGTTTGTCAGATCTTAGATTGTATTATGTTTATTCTTTGATAGGATTAAAAGATTGGATATTTGAAAAACTCAAGGTTGTTAAATTTTGAAAGTTCTGATTTGAGGTTTGGGTTGCATGCTTACTTGTGGTATGACAAACTAATAGTTAACCCTGGTTTTAAGAATATCATTAGGCAATCGATTGGGCATGTATGGTCGAAATATAAAAGAAGATTGCTGCAAAGTGCCACTTTGGCTATCACCTCATAAAAGAAAAGTAATTCTATTGGAAGTTAAATGGATGACATACCTGGATTTATTGACATTTGAAAAAGGACTTAAAATAAAAACAAGAGAAACTAATAAGTGAAGGATTTGTTTATGATTGGCCTAATTATTATAGAATTTTTGGAAGATTTAAACTTGATAAAACTGTTTTTGGAGGAGTTCAATCTGAGTCGGATAGCATCATGTTCTGGAGATGACCACTTGATCTCTAAAGTAGTTACCTAAGATCAAACTGGAAGACAAATATGTCAAAGTTTGTATGATAAAATGAGTAAAAAATGCTAAATAAATGGAATAATGTATGGACTCACTGTTTAAAATTTACTTTGAATTAGTTTCAAAGAAATATTTTATAAAATAATTCTCTAATTATATTTTCATAATGCATGAATTGATTTTAAACAGGAAAATGGAACTAAGGAAGCTATAATATATTCCTTAGAAATAGTATATCCAGATTTCACTAAACAAAATTGTTCGATCTCTAAAAGCACTAAATAGTTTCTTCTCTGAGCTACAACCCAAATATAACTCAGTGGATTAAGAGGGACATGACACAGAATATGACTGACTAAAGCAGTATGCTGTTCTATACTCCAGCACCAATAAAGTAAGCATCTCTATGTGTCAGCAAAAGAAGTTAGGACTGAGAAAGATAAATGTAGGACAGTGAAATACATGCCATCTCTGTTGCCTAACAACATGGATAATAGCTACTTCAATCTTTAGGCTGCAATGAATTTCAATATCATGCTCAATATCAAAATAAAAAACAACTATAATAAAGTATGAATACCTATAATAAAATATAAATAATAGACACTTTTTGAATTTTAGTAAAAAAAATTGATTACCAAGTTCCTAATTCTATTTCATAACTTTTCTTAACACCCATTGATACAAGGGTCTTCAACTGCAAATTATATTTGCACAGTACATTTTTAAAAGCAATGAGCTTAATTGTATCATACTGCATTTCTTTTTGAATTATACCCCTAATCAAAAATTTATTTGCCATAACAAAAGATAAAGTATCTTCCTGCTTCATTTTTACTCACCGTATTTTTCCCTACTTTTCAAAAGTTTTTTGACATCTCCAATATCAGCATTTAGAATTATTTTGCACACAAAACTTTTATTAGGCATAGAATCTGAGTATTATTTAACTTAACTATATTTCTATCAATGTATCCCAATGTAGAACAAGCTTCCGTTAAAATATAATTATGTCACTTTGTTACAAATCAGCCTTTCCCAACCTGGTATTTTATAAGGTTGGTCTATGTGAACAGTATTTGGATAGGTGGAAATATAATGTGCAATAATGACATATACTGCTATTATATAATATTTTAGTAGACTGGGAACACAGTTTAAACCTAAACCATGTTCCCAGGAATAATTCTTTTCCATGAAATTTCACACTTCAAATATTAGAGTTATATGGGAAAAGAGGCAAAAATTAGATGCTATAACGAGATAGCCCTCGAGTCATTCATTTAGTGCAGGAGTCCTCAAACTATTACTAGTGGGCTGGATATGCCTTGCACACATCAACCCACCCACCCACTGCCCCCCTCCGTTTGGCTAAGCACAAGACTTACCTTGGTGAGCCCTGCGGGCTAGAAATGGGGGGGGGGGAGAGGGAGGGAGAGAAAAAAGACAAGAGACACACAAGGGGGAGGGAAAAAGAGAGACAGAAAGATATAGACATATAGGCAGAGATATAGACATAGACACACACAGAGGTATAGACAGAAAGAGAGATAGTGATAGGCAGAAAGAGAGAGAGAAAGAGAGAGAGAGAGAGAAAGAGAGAGAGAGAAAGAAAGAGAAAGAAAGATAGAGAGATTTGTTGATTGTAAGCTTCTTGGGGCGGAGAGGAATTGTTGCAAAATTGAGTTTTCTGAAGTGAACCACTAGACTCCTAAACAACTTTAAAAGCTATATATCTTGCTATTCTGCAGATTTAGAAAGAACATAGTTTTCTTGAAGAAACAAATTAGTCAGTTTGCATTAATGAATCCTGGACAGATGAAAATCAACCAAGCCAGGACAGAAACATGTGTCCAGCTTAATTACATGCCAGAACCAACCCCCACCCCACCCCCCCAAAACCCCTCAGTGTAGTTACTATGAATTTTTAGCTTTTCCATGGCAGCCCTTGGCACTGTCCAAAACTCTTGGGTTGAGACTCTTCTAATCCAGCATGAAATTAAGAAAAAAAGACTTGGTAAATGCTCAGGTAATATTAATGGTACAATTTTCTAATGGCAAATTTATCCTTACATACTACTGTATAAAGAGGTTAATACATTTTATACTGTATAAGTAGTCCTTGCCTTATGATCACAATTTAACCCAAAATTTATGTTGTTAAGACATTTGTTGAGGTTTTCCCATTTTATGACCTTTCTTGGTTCCACCACAAAACCGCGCCCGACTAAACCGCGCCCGACTAAACCACGTCGCTGACGTCATCAACAGGGCGACGACAGCGCAGAGACAGAAGCACGCTGTAAACCCTAAACCTAAAATTAACCCCTAAACCTAACCCCCCTAAACCTAATCCTAAACCTAACCCTTAACCTAACCCTAAACCTTACCTTAAGTTGAATCGGCTTGCTTTCAAAGCACTATTTAAAGCGCCCTTCTTTCTCCATGTTGGCTGTTGTCGCCCTGTTGATGACATCAGCGACACGGTTTAATTGGGCGTGGCTTAGTCAAGTGCGGTTTTGACGGGTCACGCAAGTAGTCCTTGACTTATGACCACAATTTAACCCAAAATTTATGTTGTTAAGGCATTTGTTGAGGTTTTCCCATTTTATGATCTTTCTTGCCACAGTTAAGTGAATCACTGTAATTGATAACTTAGGAATACAGCTGTTAAGTGAATCTGACTTCATTGACTTGGTTTGTCAGATGGTCACAAAAGGAGATCACATGACCTTGGGACACAGCAATGGTTATAAGCATCTGAATTTTGATCACATGATTATGGGGATACTACAAAGGTCATAAGTGTGTCATAAGTGACTTTTTTCAGTGTTGTTGTAATTTTGAACAATCACTAAATGAAATTGTGAGTTGAGGACTACCACTACTTTAATGCTTGCAAAAGGATAAAACTTACCTGCAACACTTGTAATAGTGACTGGCACTCCTTGCACTTGAACACCTGCAGCACCCAAGTTGGCTACACTTACTGTTTGAAGATTAGGCACTGAAGCAATCTGAGCAGCATTAAGTGTTATTGGTGTGCCAGCAACAGCTACTGGTGCTATTTGAGCAATTGTGCCACCACTTGAAGATACAGGGGTAATAGTTAATTGTTGGGGTAGCCCAGCATTTTGAACTTGGAGATTTGAAAGACTTTGAAGATTTTGGACTTGTACTGTCTGCCAACTGATTTGTCCTGTTGGGGTTAAAGTTGGTGCTCTTATGAGTACTTGTGTTGGACTCATTGCTTGCAGCTGAACATTTTGCAATGACTGTTGCTGAATAGTCTGAATAGTTTGTCCTGACTGAAGCTGGAAAGACTGTGGAGAAATTGCTTGAATGATCTGCTGCTGAGGCTGTTGGATCTGGATCTGCTGGAGAAAAGGCTGACCTACTATTTGAACCTGTTGCAGTGAATTTGACTGATCCTGCATATTTTGCAATCCATTGGATTGAAGCTGACTAGAATTTTGTGCCTCTGTTTCAGATGTGCTAGTTTGAGTTTCTTCAGCACTCGTTTCAGAACTATTTGCTGTGCTTGCATATTGGCCTGTTTCGCCAGTAGTAACTAATGTTTCAGTGCCTGTTAAAGATGTAGAGGCTGTAGTTGTACAAGTGGAAGTAGGAGATTCAGGCATAGCAGTAACAGAAGCTGTTGTGACAGGTGTGGACAATACTTGGTTTCCATTGGATAGTCCACTATCATTGGATTGGACAATTTGTCCAGAACTAGTACCTGTTGCAACATTTATTACAGGTAATGCTAGAGTCACTCCCCCAATATTTATAGGCAATGAAGTTACAACTTGAGCCTGAGTACCAGCAATGGGTAGCTGCAATGGAATGGAAACACCAGGCCTAATCTGGACAGGCACTGTTTGATTTGCCAGATTCTGAGCAATAATATTCCCAGAAGCTGTCCTGTTTGAAGTTGTAATAATAGCTTGATTATTCCCTGCAGGAATAAGCTGAATCTGGCCCTGTATATCTTGCAGAGCTGTGGCATTAGCAGGATTTATCTGAATTTGTTGACCTTCTGTTGTCTGAATGTGTGGAATCACTTGGTACTGAACGCTACCACCTGAATTCTGAACTTGGATGACTTGAAATTGTCCTGGAGCTATTCCAGAAAAATTGCTTGGTTTAGGTTTTGAGGGGGATACATTTCCATTGTTGCTATTGGAGGGACTTGCTGCAGTTGAAACAACAGAAGAGGGTTGCTGGTTGTTGTTTTCTTTTGAAGCAGAAGGAGCTGCAACAAGTTGCCAAGCATTTCCAGCAAGTTGAGTTGTCACTAATTCTAACTGCTGTGGTTGGCTCTGAAGCTGAACCAAACCCTGACTTGGATCTATAATAATCTGTTGTCCAGTTGATTGATTCTCACCAGGAGTTCCTATTTTACTGCAGGTAGCTGCCAACAGAGCCAGAGGGGAGGGCTGAGAATCCTAACAAAAATAGTATGTGTATTAGAACCTAAACTATAAAAGAGTAGCAGTAACAGCATTGTATATATTAATAAAATTACCTAACCATAATGTTATAGAAATAGGAAATTACCCACCCAGCTAATAATTTCTTCTTCTACTGAGCCTTTCAAGACCCTCTAAAGTAAATTTTGATTTAAAAAAATCTATCCCATCTATAAATACATGTAAGTAGTTTGCCACCTCCCTCCTTCCCTCTCATTTTCCTCTTATTTTTTTAGACATTTTACCTGAGAAGCTCCAGTTTTGTTCTTCTTATTGTTATTCTCAGCCTCAGGAGATTTCTCTCCCTCAGAAGGCATAGTTTCCTCCTTCTTTTGATCTTCAAAATAAAGCGAGAGAAACAAAATTTATTAAGCATCATCCTTTATGCCTATTTTGGCACAGAAAATAATCAGAACGTTCTCACTGACCCCTGGCTCCTCCATGCTTTTGCTAGTTGAAAGCTACTGTCCACTTCTCTAGTGGAAAACAGGGAGAACTTAAGAAACGTGGTTTTAAACCCGGCCTACAGGGGCTGGCGATGAACGCCCAGAAAGGGGAGTTTTGATTGGTTTCTGCTATCGGAGACTGTAAGGCAGAGGGGGGGAAAAACCACCCACAACCCTCCCCCTCCTCCTGCCCCTAAAGCATCCACGGCTACTGAGTGGCCCAGGATGCTTTAGGGGCAGGAGCAGGGAGGTGCAGGGGAGGAGAAAATGGGAGGAAACAGAAGCGAAGGAGGGATGGATGGATGTACACAGGAGGAGGGCTGGGAAAGAAAGAAGGAATGGAAAGAGAAAAAGGAGGGAGGGAAGAGAAAGGGGCTCGGGAGTGACGAGGCGGCCGGGTGGGATGGCGCGGGGAGGCAGCGGAGGCGGGAGGGAAGGAGGAGGGGGGCTACGTACCGCTCATCCCGCATTAACGCCCGCTGAGGCGCGGCTCGAGGAGGAGGGAGGGGAGGGACGGAGGGCGGGGTGCTGGGGGTAGCGGCGAGAGAAGGCCGGTCGCTGCCGGAGCTGGGAGGAGCAGGTCGGCCTATTTTTCCACGAATGGCCGCCGCTGGGCTGTGGCGTAGCTGCCCGTCTCTCCGCCCGCTGCCGTCGCCTATCTCAGCCCAGGCGCCTTGATTGACAACTTAGAGCCGGACGAAGCGGGGGGGAGGGGGGAAGGGAGCGGAGGAGGGAGGGGCCGGGGGAACGCCTCGGCTGACCCCCACCGAGGAGCCAAGCGAAGCAAGCGGCAGCTGGCCTGGAGGAGGAGAAGGAGGGGGCGGAGGCGAGGGGAGGAGCGAGGGCGGCGCTAAGCTGGAGCCGCGCGGGAGTCGGATCCCGGCTTGAAAGCAGGTCAGCTTCTATCGAGGAGGGCCTGCCGGTCGCAAAGGCCAAAAACGGTTACAGTTTGAGGGGAAAGGGTGGCGCACCCAGCAGGCGCGAGGAGTAAGAAAGCAGAAGGGGCTCGCTCTCCCCTCCCCCACTTCTCTCTCGGCCTCGCTCTCCCCATAAGGGAGAGGAAAGCGGAGGCGGGATTAAGGGAGGGGCGGCGCAGAGTAGTTCTCAGTCCCCCCCCCCCATCTCCCTGCAAAATTGTTGCTGATTGACCTGCTTCGGCGAAGCCGAGAACGAATGAAATGGGAACCCGAATGAAGGCGCGAACCAACTTCTGCCCCGCCGGAGTCGGTTCACCCCTTTTTTTTTAGCCAAAAGTCTTGAACCTTCTAATATATTGGCCGAGGCGGATCCGTATCTTCCCTTGTGCCAATTTAGGTTACTAGTGGAATGCAAAAACAAAGGGCAAAGTGCTACATCCTGCCGTCCGAATTCAAAGCTACGTTTTAGGGTTTTTTTTTGTTTTTTTTTAAATGCGAGTGGTTGTGTAAAGGTGCTCAATCCATGCCGGGATTTGTAGTTCTCAGCATCATTGTTAGCGCGTGCGCAATACAGACCAGTTACTACCAGTTCGGCTTTTACTATACCTTGTGTAGTAGAGTTCTCTGCAAAGTCTGTGCGATGCTTTAGTTTATACTGATCTGTGTACCTGGTGGGTGATTCATTCGCAGGACATAGCCTCGCTGGTTTTAGAAATGTCACGGTAGCGAAAGTTATGGATGTTAGCATCTAGCCCGTCAGCTGATATTTTGCAGGCAGATTTAAATCACAAAAATCCCTGAAATATTCAGAGTTTGGTTTGGGTCAACTACAAAGGACAGGACTACATTCCCCAATGGCCCAGTATTAAAATCCCAAATTTTCCAAATTTTCTGTTTCCTTCAGAGGGAAATCAATTAGTGCAATTGAGAAACAGCAAATTCCCAACAGTAGCTATCAATCAAGTAATAACCCGGATTATTTGTGGGGGGGGGAGGGACTATGAGGAACAGTACAGCTGATGCAATCGGTGGGCAAAAACTTTTACACAAGAAAAAATGCCACTGATAGTAACACATTCAAAACTTAGTCTTATGATGTTACCTGGTTTTCTTAACCTACCAAAGTTTACTTGGTACTTTTTTGTTAGAATAAATTGGATGGCACAAAAATGTAATAAGATTACAATTTGGTAGCAACAGGTTTGAACTGATTAAAATATTTTCTATAACTAGAAAAGAACTTTAGAAAGCAATTTAAAGGCATTCTTGATTAATGTGCCATCTTTTTAATTTCTGGAGCTATTCTTTAGTTTGGAAATACAACTGAACATGCTAAGAACAGTCCTTTAAACAAATTATATGCTAAAACCTAGACCTAATAACTTAGCTTGTTGGCTGACTTGCCTTACCTTGTAATTTTGTTTTCATCCGAACTTGGAGAATGAAGCTCAATGTTTCACCAAATTTCAGGGCAGTTATCAGGTACCCAGGGACTTTATTAATTTGGATCCAAAGATGTTAAAAACTCAAGTAAATAAAGGGATTTTAAGCCTTATTATTAAGTAAGAATATAGATTTAAAAGCATAACATGAAAAGCATACATACCAACAAGGAAGAATTTCAATCTCTTGTTGCCAGGATCTCCTTAACACCAGAGGTAGTCTAAGAGAAGACAGCGTTCCCTGTCTCCAGCTGTAGATTTTGAGTAAAAGCTTCCAACAATTAACTACCCTGCCGTTTTTTCCCCAAATCAAAACCAAGGTCAGAACTTCATAGCCTTGTATTGGTCAGGACTGCAAAGCCTCACCTTGAGTGGCTGCCATGATATGGCTAGGATTGGAATAAAAAAATGTCTTAAGGGAAAAGCTGAAATTTTGAAGATTCCCTCCTCCCTTCTTGGTACAACAAGCAAGAGTGAAAAACAATACTGGCCACCTCAGAATAACCTCTAAACTTCTCTTAATATGAAGGAGAAATCAAAATATGTTACTAAACTTAAAATAACAAATGTTCTTCTGCATTGCAATTACATTCTACTCCTCAAATATTTTAATTTCCCTTCGTGTTTTTACTTTTTATGGATTCTAAATCTCCCAGTAATAACTTATACATTTAACTTAAGATACATACAAAATATACATCTACATAATTGCCACTAAAAAAATAATTATTGGATTATATGTCTTAAATTACTGATCATAATTGGCTGCATTCTGATCACATTTTATAAAACTCTTCCAGCAACTTCTAAGTGTATGCTGGTCTTGCTTTGTTTTCAAACTGGATGCATGGTAAAACAGCATTTTTACTTCATGACAGAGATTCCTCCTTAAATAGGTGTAAGCAGATGGAGAGCTCTGATTTACTATCACGAGGATATAATTGTGTTCAAGGACTAATATCTATGTGCTAAATATTAGTCCTTGAACTAATTAAAATAGACTAACAATTATAGTGATTACTTAATGAGGCATACTCATGCTAGATGTCTTTGTGATCCCAATGATCTGCAAACCAAAAATACATGGCAGACTCAAAAAAGATCTTCACCTGGGAGATAAAAAGTAGTTTTTAAAAAAGTAAGTTTACTGTTATCAGTAAGTTCTTTTGTTAGTTTACCATCTGATTTTTTGTACCAGACTTTCTTTTCTGTAGATGTAAATCCTCCCTGACATTTTAAATATTATTTTCTAACCCATCTATCTTTTATTGAACAAATATTTTTTTCTAAAATTAGCTGGGAAATCTGATTCCCTCTCTCAATAAACACATTACTATGTCTCTGCTATACAGGACAGCCCGACGTTTTCCTCTGTAATCTAGGCTTATTATACTGTCTCAATTCTTTTTATAACCAAACTGGACCCGAGGACAATCCTGTCATGATGCAGCTCAGCCATAGATCTACAGATTTAGCAAAATTGCTTTCTGAATGCCTTTAATAGCATTTGCATATTAAAGTCAAAGTGGAGGAGACAGATTCATTAGCTAAGGGAGGGGGAACAAACATAGTTTATTATAACTGAACCCTGAGTTGATTCCCTTAATCTTTTGGAGTACAGCTGGTCCTCAGCTTACAACACAATTGGGTCCAACATTTCTGTTGGTAAGTGGGACAGTTATTAAATAAGTTTTGCCCCATTTTATCATTTTTCTTGCAATAGTTAAGTGAATCACCCTTATAAAATGAATCTGCCTTCTCCATTGACTTCACTTCTCAGAAAGTTGCAAGAGGTAATCACATGACCCAGGACAAGTTCATAAATGTGAGTCAAGCATCCAAATTTTGATCACATGCCCATGGCGATGCTGCCAGAGTGAAAAATGGTAATAAATCTCTTTTTTCAGTGCTGTTGTTAGTAAATGAATGGTTGTAAGTCATGGACTACCTGTTTATAGTAAACCACCAACAATTATTTTTCCAGTAGAGAACATTACACTTCTGCACCTTCCTATAGATCACTTTTTTTTGATAAAGTTAATTTATCATAGATCCAATGTACATTCACCCTATATGGCTAGTTCTAAAAAATTTAGAACTTGGAAATAATCAGCTTATTGAACTAAAACTTTTATCTTACTGAAAGAATGTTCAGCTTCATATCACTTCTTCATTTTATACCAGCTTGGGAAGGAGAAAATTCTATGCTATTGTCAATCATAGTGTGGTGCTGTCCTGACCATAGGATTCTAAAAATTACTCCTTTTTTTAATCTGTTATCCAGTTCTCGGATTCTTACGCAGGTGTTTATAGGTCAATTAAATACTTCTCATTAAAGATAAATCATCAAAGATTAACATAATCACAATAATGCCTGACAAGGGTATTATTCTTGAGATGAAACTTGACAGTTCATTGCATTTCCTGTTTAGCTAAATATATTATACAATTCAACTACAAAGAATTTTAATGCTACTTAATTCTCCAATAAGTTCTCAAAATCAAAACTGGGAAAAAGCACATTCAATATTTGAACTGATTTTACAGCCAAAAACTTTTTTAAAAATTTCAAATAGATCATAAATTATGGAGGCTCTATCAAACATAGTCAGATAGATAGATAGATAGATAGATAGATAGATAGATAGATAGATAGATAGATGATAGATAGATAGATAGATAGATAGATAGATAGATAGATAGATAGATAGATAGATAGATAGATATACAGAAATGATTCTTGTTGCAAAAGTAGGGAGGGGGAGATTGCTGGTAATCTTCACATCTCTAGACATTTCTAACTGCTTAAGCCAATCCACAGCTGAATAACAGTAAAATGTGAATACTCAGTCCTGGAATGTATCGCTAAGCCCAATTCATTTCATCTAGAAGAGCAAGCTCATCTTTAAAAGCAGTGACTTTCTAAGTTTGTTGCTGCACCTTTCTTTGACTGGTTCAAATTGCACGCAGACTAGAGGTTATATTCAGCCATTCGCACCGGTTCAGACAAACTGGTAGGAAAAATTTGACCTGCTTCGCCAAACTGGTAATAACCTCTGGCTGGCCCTGCCCCTGGTCGCTGCTTGCTCACTCCACCTGCCCGATTGCTGCTTGCCTGTTCACCCCTCACACCTGCTCGACACTCTTCGTCCGCCTGCTGCCAATTACCTCCAATAGACCTATTAGATCCCACAGAGTAGGCTTCCTCCGAATTCCATCTCCCGGCCAATGTCGCCTGGCTACCACCCACAGGAGGGCCTTCTCTGTGGCTGCTCCGGCCCTCTGGAACGAGCTCCCCGTGGAGATTCGGACCCTCACCACCCTTCAGGCCTTCCGCAAAGCCCTTAAAACCTGGCTGTTCTGACAGGCCTGGGGCTGACGAGTTCCCATCCCAGCTTGAACTGTGTGACTGTTGATTGTTTTTAAATTCTTTCTGTAGTTGTTTGTTGTGCTGTTTTTTTCCCCCTTGTCTGTATTTCCCTCCCTTTGATTTGTGAGCCGCCCTGAGTCCCTCCGGAATAGGGCGGCATATAAATGCAATAAATTCAATTCGTGCCTGCTGGGTCAATGCTTGCCACACCCATCCCAGTCCTATATATGTTGCCTTCGCCATGCGGCCCAACTAATTGCCTCACCAGTCACCTCCACCTCTTGCCTGCTCTGCTCAGCTCACCAAAGGTATGCATGCTGCCCACTTTCCATTTGCCTTGAGTCAGGGGCTAGGGCCCAAGGACACAACATTCCCTGGCTCTGGCCTTCCTGGGGCCTCCTGCATGCCACCCACTCTCACTGCCACATGTTGCCCAGTTTCCCCTCCTTCAGAGGCCACGCCCGGTCCTTACTTAATCTCCCCACAGGTTTACCTTAATCCTGTGGCTGGTGCCAGAGGATTGAGCCACAGCTGAGCTGTCACCGCTGTGCTCCTTGTCAGCCTGCATATAGCCCCCTTGTGAGATGTTTGCAGCCGCCACTCCTTTTTTCCAGTGCGAGAAGCCTCCCGACCGCCTCTTTGCCAGCTGGAAGTTTGATGACCAGTGGCTGCAGTCTTATGCTGAAAACTACCGACCTCTGCTTCTTGAACATGCTGAAAAAAAGTTTCAGTGCCACTGCTGTCACCACCCTGTTCTTCATGCTAGCCGCATACACACACCCCACACCCCATGCACTGGAAGAAAAGGGTGGTGATGGTGGTGGGACTGAAGCTCTTTTCCAGCGTGCTCTAGAAGCGGAGGCCGGTAGTTTCCAGCACAAGAAGCCTGCAACCGCCTCTCGGTTCTGGCTGGCAAAGAGGCGGCTGCTAGGAGGCTTTTTGCGCCAAAAACTACAGGCCAAAAAAAAGGCCTGAAGTCCCATCACCACCATCATTGCCCTATTCTTTGTGCCAGCTGAACATGTGCACCCCATTGCCTGCCAGTGCATGTGCACAGCCACACCCCATTGTCAGACCCAGTCAGGAGAATGGCCTGCTGCACCAGAGGGACAGCATTGCAGCAGAGCTGCTCGGAAGACAGCTGGACTGCAGTGTCCCTTTAAGGTACTTCGATGGGGGGGGGGAGCAGAGGTGGTATTCTACTGGTTCCACCTGGTTCTCCCAAACTAGTAGTGGAAATCATGGGTGGCCCCACCCACTCACCCCGGCTCTACAGCATCCCACTTAGGCCCCCTTTTTTTTGCCAAAAGCAAAAAAAATGAGTGCACTCACATTTGCAAACCAGTAGGGAAGGTAAGTCAATACCACCTCTGAGGGAGGACGACCATAAAGGTATAGGTCGCAGAACTGCCTTTTCTGCCGGTTCAGTGGGTGTGGTTTATGTGACCGAGTAGTCATGGCTAACTTAATGTCATATTCAGTTGGCCATGCCTACTCAGTCACATGACCCTCACCAAGCCACGCCAACCAAGTTGTGCCCACAGAATTGGTAGTAGAAAAAAAATAGAATCCCACCCCTGGTCCAGACATTTTGGATCAGTTGATCATTGAGAAAGACCGTCCCAGTCCACTGTCTTCTTTCCATTCTTCTCTCGCCCTCCCAATAACTTCATGCATGCATTGAGAATTCAGTTCTAAATTGTGAAATAAATTCATTGTGCAGGGGAAAAATATTATTGTTTTCTCCCCATTAGTTCCCCAGCCCCAGATTATCATCCCCAGGCACATTTTATATTTGGAAATCACTTGACAGGATGGCAGACATTTAGCTACAGTGCAATACAATTTATAAAAGTAAAGTTATGCTTAAATATTTCAGTCTCTCTACATCTGGATATAGAAACCAATGTGCATTTCTAGATACGGTATTGCTTTCTCCCCACCCATTATTAAGATTACAGATTAAACTACAAGGTTATTACTAAGGTAATTTGTATGCCATGAATGCATTAACTAAATATTACAAAGGAGCCAAGTTTTTTCTATCAAAAATCAAGCACTTTCTTTGTCTTGAACCTATTTAAAGTGGAAGTCTAAATGAATTGTAGACAGGAATTATGTTGGAGGCATGGCAGAACCTGGAAACAAAGTTAAAAGAGGGGTCAGCCTAGAATCCTTATTAAAAATCAGACTAAGTCCAACTTCCCTTGAATTCTGTTGATGCTTATTTAACTTCAAGCAGGTGATTTTAGTTGAGCAGATTCCTGTTCATAGACATGAGTAGCAATAAATCAATTTAATTGAACCTTCACACGTTCTTTCATGCAAGACAACCTCCATCCCAAATAAATTCAGAGGTGAATTGATGCTTTTCTGCCCATCTGGTTTTTATTGGAAATTAAACATGAGATATGTGATGAAAATGTTTCTTTTATTTAGCAATAGCAATAGCAGTTCGACTTATATACCGCTTCATAGAACTTTCAGCCCTCTCTAAGCGGTTTACAGAGTCAGCATATTGCCCCCAACAACAATCAGGGTCCTCATTTTACCCATCTCGGAAGGATGGAAGGCTGAGTCAACCCTGAGCCGGTGAGATTTGAACCGCTGAACTGCAGATAGCAGTCAGCTGAAGTGGCCTGCAGTACTGCACTCTACCCACTGTGCCACCTCAGCTCTTTAAGAATGATTAAACATATTTTTATTTTGATTAAATTATAAACGGTAATTATTGCTACAAGAATAGTTATTGCTATAAATAAGCAAAAATGTTATTGGATTGATTGATTGATTATATGCCTTCAAGTAGTTTTTGACGCCTAACAACCACATAGATTTTCTCCAAAGCAATCTATCCCCAACCTGTTTCTTTTATGTGTTCCAATGGTGTACTCATCAACTCTGAAACTGGGTTTATACACCTTGCTGCTGGTCGTCCTATTCTTTTAACGTCTATCTTTTCATCTTCCCCACCATTAGAGTCTTTTCTAGAGAGTTGATTCTTTGCATAAGTAGGATAATTTGAGCCTCATCATTTTTTGCTCAGTGATCTATTTACTTATTTTCCTAACTCTCCGTGATTTTCTCAGGAGTCTTCTCCAACACCAAATTTCAAAAGTGTCAATACTTTTTCTATCCAGCTTCTTTAAAATCCAACTTTTGCTTCCCTAGGGTGTCATAGGGACTACTATGCACAGTTCTAAGATTTGTAACTATAGAAATGTTACAGAATTTGAATACCTGACTTTCTTCAACAACCTCAAATTTTAATTTATGGCTGCTTAATAAATGTTAACCTGTGGCTTAATTTCTAAGTGCTTATTTCTTTACTGTTAATGGTAGATTCCAAAAGGCAGAAGTTACCTTTGATATATTGTTTGTTAATTCTAATCTAATTGTTCTACCTGTTGTCATTAATTTGGTCTTTCTTCTTTTTATTTAATTTTACATACATTTTTTCACTGTGCTCTTTGATCTTTAGTACTAGGATTGAAATCCTTTGTGTTTAAGCTGTCATGATAGTGTTATCAATGTGCAGGTGCAGGTTACTGATATCTTTGTCCAACTTTAAAACTATGTTCATCTAATCCAGCATCTCTTACATATATTCTACATGTAAGTTGAATTAAAAAAAGGGGGAGCATACACAGTTTTGTTGCATTCCTTTGCTAACCTGGAGCCAGGCTGTTTTACCATGTTTTGTCCAGACTATATATTTCTGACTAGTGTATATGTTTCTTCTGAGGATATTCAATGATTCTCACTTTTCTGAGCATATTACACAACTTTTGGAATATATGGATGTGATTCACACAATGAAAAGTTTTTGTATAATAAATAAATAACATACTGATGTTTTATTATTCTTTGGCTTTTTCAATTATCCAGCCCTTACTGGCTACAATGTCTCATGTTCCTCAGGCATTTCTAAAACCAACTTGAACATCTGACATCTCTTTTTTCACGTAGGGCTCTAATTTATATTGGGTGATCCTAAGCATTATTTTACTAGCATAGGAAATTAAGGATATTGTATAGTAGTTTGCATCTTCTATTCTCCATTTTTTGCTATTGGAATATAGTTTGACCTCTTCCAATTAATTGGCGAGTGTGTCGTTCTCCATATTTCCTCATGTAGCTTGATTAAAACCTTGGCTGATTTTTCTTCTGCTGTTGTCAGTTGGATAGTCTATCTCAGGGGTGTCAAACTCAAGGCCCTCAGGCAGAATCCAGCCCGCAAGGTGCTTAAATACGGCCAGCATGGGGCCAGCATGGAAATAATCAAAGTATCGGCCTATGGGGTCTCTGCTGGCCAAAATGGGCCATGGGAAGCATGTGTGCTGTCCCCCCATGGCCTGTTTTCAGCGTCCACCGCCTCTTGTAGCACTCTGCCAGCCAAAACAGGGCAGCAGGAGCCTCACGAGGACAATTTTCTGCCTCCTCAGCTCCAGCTGCACTCTGCCAGCTGAAAATGGACCATGCGCCCCAGGAGGGCCCTCATGAGGCCTCCGTGTAGCCTGTTTTCGGCCAGGAGAGGGCTGTGGGAGGTGTGGAAGTCAAAACCAGCCAATTGAATTGGTTACTCTCTGTCTATTGGTGTCCTTTAGTATATCAATTTGAGGTTTAAATCTGAGTTCAGAGATCTTCTGAAAAACTTTCCTTGTTTATTTCCTTCTTCAATGTCTTTATAGATGGAGTCGTAAAACTGTGTCTTGTCTTTTCTAACCTCTCTCTGAAACTTTTTGTTAAATTCCTTTCTGAAATTTTTGTTTTTCTTCGCTTTGGCTTCTTTTCTCTTTTTGGCAATTTCCATAGTTTATTCTGACATCTAGTTTCTTTTCTTCTTTTTCTTCATTTCTGGCAATGAATTCCTTACATTCATCCTTAACTTCTTTAAGCTAATTTCATAACTTCTCTGGTTCTCTATCAATAAGACCAACAATTTCAAAGTGATTTTTAATGTTCTCCTTCAAAATATGCTCAAGATCATGCCACAGAAACTAACTCTGTCCTTATTATTTAGTTTAATATG